>NC_045482.1:16661158-16961158 GCF_009650955.1 Corvus moneduloides | reverse complement strand
AAGGAATTGAAATGGCTCCAGTTCTTGATTTAAAACAGGTTTTTACTCTCAGTGATCTCTGGCAGTAAACACACATATTTTTCTTTTCAAGATGGTTTATGATCAGTGATTTTAGTTCACTCCACATTACTCTACCACATGTCCTGAACTGCTTGGGACAATCCCAGATTAGGAAGCACATTCATAGGTCTCACACAAAGACTATTTTATACAGAAATAACAGAATTTTCTAACATCTGTTCACAACCCATTTAGTAATAAGCTCCTATACCTTGACACTTTTAAAGAAGGTCTTCCTAGAAGTTACCATTATCTCTGGGAGACAAAGCAGCCAGGTGGGGTTTGCACACGCACCTTCTTTAAAACTAAATCTTATTATCACTGATGTTGTTGTAGAAGCCATTAAATTCTGTCCTTGCTTCCAAGGTGGAACACCTTAGCTCAAACTGAATGGCTCTGTTGTGTGGCAGATCTGAAATACACAAGGGCAATGGTGAATACTCCCTGCCTACCTATGAGTGACAGAAAATCATCATATCGTGTCACAAAGGGAAGAAAGAGCCATGACCAAGGGAAAAGGAAACCCATGGAACCATCTCCATACTGTAGTCTCTGAACTGGTAGAGAGACCATTAGTCTCCCAAGAAAGAAGCCATGAGCTATTGCCCTTTGACATTTACAGTTTCTATTTCAGACCAGAAGGAAGGTTCATGCACTCAAAAGTTCAAGTGTCTTTTTTTCTCAGTGATGAAAATCACTCTTATAAAATGTCACTTATCCCTATAAACTTGCTACTCTGACTCCTTCACAGACTCATAACATCAAATCCTCATAAGAATGATGCCTGTTAGGCACTCAGATGACTACCATTCAAAATTTGGACTGTCTGGACAGTAACAGACTGTTCTCTGATGTGGGTCCTTGCTTTTTTAATACTGGAATGATAAAGTTTATTGCAGTTTTAGTGCCCATTCCGTTTCCACAGATACCCTGATTTAATGTGAGGCAGTTGATTTATTATGAGGCACAATGTGAATACTTGTTTTCACCTCCTTCCCTTACCCACACCCCATTCCCATGTGTTCTGGTTGAAAAGTTCTGCAGCATGTAAGTGCCATCATCATCAACACCGACATCATTCAGCCCTCTTTGTAAGGATGCTTTTACACTGAGTGCTGAAGCCCACAACCTTTACAGTCCGAGCAAACTAAGTTGGTCAGGTCAATGCTATTTCGGCATGTGTGCATTACTTACAGTGATATTTTTCATTGTAAGAAAGGTACACTGTAATAAACAAGACACAAAAATCCAGTAGTGTTTGGAGTACTTAACAGTCAGAATGATTTCTAATTTTTAGGGCAACTTTTTGAGGAAAGCAATGACACTGCAAGTAAAAATAATAAAGCCTCCCACAAAATCATTCATTAAAACAACAATTGAAATGTACATATTAAATGACACAATTGACATACATCTGGGTATTTAAAATCTATTTATATTCTAGTGGGAAGAATGCTCCCTGCTGCTGCCTGGCCTGCTGCAGATTAGAGTAACGGTGCTGCGTCACTTAATGTTGTGTGGTAACTCTTATGTTCCATCTGAAAACATGTTAGAGATAAAAAAGAAATAATAACAGGAAAGAGAAATTACAGGGTATAATGCACAGAAGAGAGATGTTTTCAGCTGAGATTTGAAATCAGATTGAGAGTCAATGAGGTAGAGAGATAAAGAAAGGCTGTTCCAGATGGCGGGAACTGCAGAGCAGAAGGCTGTCTTACCACCAATTAATTGAATGAAACCCACCCACCAGTTTCCCATCCTGACTCTTTTCCCGAACCATGCTAGGCTCAAACCTTGTGGTGTGAAACCACAAGAACTCGATGTGAAAAATTCCATGCTCTTGGCATGCTGTGGTGAGAAACTCCCATGTACAGATCCATCTGCAGCAAGGCCCTGCATTCAGACAAAACTTTTCCACATGTCAGAGTTAAGCCCAACAGATGATCCTACAGGAGCCCATCCCTGCCCAGTGGTGAGCACCTCCACCCCCAGATCGCTTGGAACATCTTGGGAGTTGCTGCTCATCCCCAAGGGAGCAGGCTCGTACAACAGGATGGGTGCTGCTCTCTGGGCAGAGAGCACCATACAAGGGGAGGCTTTTGTGGGTGTGCTGGGAGGGAGCTCATGTACAGTATCTTTGTTGTGAGGCCACACCAGTGTCCATGGCACCTTATCTATGGCTAGTTCAGCCTTCTACACAAGCAGAGGCACCCATGAGATGCAGAGTGCTAATACCAACATAGAGTAGCTCAGCACTTTGTCAGAGCCCAAAGGAAATTCCTCCCATTCAGGGCTGGGTACACAAACATCATACTAATATGCTTCTTCAGAGAACCCCTACACATCTGAAGTTTAATGCAACATAAAACAACCACTGTGATAATTACCCTTGCACAGTGGAATTCACCAAAGTGAATGTAAATATTAATCACATAATGTATATATTGTAACAAGAGAAAGCCTGCATCAAACAGTATTTCTAAGCACATCTCACCAAACATGGATAAATCCTGACCACTAAGCTAACAGTTCCTCTAACAGCATCAACAGCTTACCATGAGAAACACAGCTTTGCCCTGTCCTATGCAGCCCATCAGAACCAAGCTATTTCACAGAAGTGCAAGTCCAGAAGCCATGGCTGGCTCAGACTGGTGCCTCTTCTTCGTACAGAGGAGCTTTCACTGATCTTACAGAACAAGGGGAGGAGAAGGAGGTTTTCAGACATTTGCCTTTCAGGCAGCACAGGGCTTTCTAGGTTAAAAGTAAACCCCTCCTTTTCATAGGTAAACCTTCAGGTACCCCTTACAGGTCAGTGGTCAGTTTGCATGAAGAAGCATCCCTGAACCATCAGAATACTGTGCTCTCCTTCAGCTTCAATTTCTGGATAATTTCCCCTCAGAATAGAAGATCTGATTTTGCAGTATCTGATTTTGAAGGAAGCATAATCAAAAAGTCTGCATTTGTGTAAGCAATCAAAAACTTCTGGCTGGCTGTAAGTGACAGGTATAAGCTGATGTAGTTATCACTGCTTCCTCACTTGATAACAGTTAAAAGTTCTGGGATGTATTTCCACTGAACAACAAAATATCAGTGATGCTATCAGTTAAATCCATGACTTTCAAGTTATTTTGGGGTAAAACTGGAATAATGCATGAGTGACTTGTCTCCCAAACACTGTAAATGTAGATTCACAATATTATTTGATTTTATTCCTTTGCATAATTCTACTTACTACAAATCCGAAAAATTAGATAGAAACTATTAAAGAAGTGATGACAAAAATGCCATGTTAGACTTCCATTTATTTTATCATTAAAAAGATTTACAGCCTGTACTGATATCAGATTATAAAAATTAGGGCCTTCCATAAATTAAAAGGGCTTGCTCTTGCTGAGCTATAATAAGGGAGTTAATATGTCAGATTTGAAAGGTCTGAGAAGCAGAAAAACAAGCAATAATGAAAAGTGAGATCTTAAAAGCGTGTAGGGATTTTAAAAGTGGACTTTTGTAGAATGCAATGAAATATTAGTAGGCAAAGGTAACTTGCCAAAATAACTATGCTAATCCTCCTCTCATAATAGCCTTCATGGCAGAATCAGTAATAGTCTTTTTTTTTCATTAAACAGGCTCTGATATAATGACATTGAATTACATGCAAATATTCTACATCTTTAGGAATAATTTATTGTAGCTTTACTGGAAAATTTTAGTTGGATCTTAAAAGGTTTTATGGCCTCAATTATAGCACTTTTACTCCTAATAATCAATATTGATTTTACCCTATCATTCTTTTTAAAGTTTCTGTTGGTTTACATAGAATCCAAATCTTGAGGGAGTTTATAAAGTGGTATTTTCATTTTAAAATCATACTGTTTTATGTAATTATTCCACCCACTCAACAGTTTCTTCTGCTATATCACTAAAAATACAAAACAAATCTTAGTTTCTTTGTTAGTAGAAAGCAAGTGTAGAGTAAGGCAGTAGGAGGACAGCTGATTACCAGGACTGCTCAGTGCCCTGCAGTTGTGCTCATCCCAGGTACATTTTCCCCGTACCACAGCCTGTTTCTCACCTGTGGTTGCTGCCTACACTCCTATTGCAGTGCCCCAGAGAGAAACCCCAGGAAAGATCACACACTGACCTGCATGGAGCTTTCATTATATACTCCTCCTAGGAAACAGAGCCTTTTGAATCAGCTCTGTGCACTACAGGCAGATGCAAGGGACCTGTCTGTCCCAGCTGCTTCTCTCCTCAACCAGGCTGTTCCAGCTGAACAGCTCTCTCGGGCTGTGACACTGATGCCTCTGAATTGTGACTTCTCAAGCCACAACCCACCCTGTTATCATCTCCTGCAGGCCATGCCACTTTTCTTAGTGTTAGCACTACAGCGTGTGAAGTCTGAGGCACAGAGATTGCCCTCTCTTCAGAAGTGCTGCCCCCACCCAGGCTTCTCCTGGTGACAAACAGCAGTGAGGTCCTGTCACACGAGGTGTCCCAGCACTCGCTGGAGCTAGAAGCTGTGGGGAAGGCTGTGATTCAGGCAGCTGCATCTTTCAGTCCCATGGGGCATAACTTCCTTGTTCTCTCCATTGAGCAAAACAATGAGGAATAGAGGCACTTTGATTGGTTAGCACCATGTTTTATTTGGCTTTGGATAGATAAATTTTGACTTTTTTTCCCTGGGGGAGGGGAGTGGTTAAGTGACATCCTTGAAGGCTCTGTCTACAGTGGGTATATTTGTTTATATTTTACCAGGAGTATCTCCATTTTCCACTCAAAGTATAAGCGTCATTTTGTCCTTGCTTTTTCTGACATAACTAAATGGTGACACACATATATGGACATAGTTTAAATATTGACTTGCTTTTTCAACTAGGAAGAATATGGAAGAAACATGACGAGCAGTCTATGAAAGGAACGGTATATAGAAAATTTCTGTGACTGTTTCTATTGACTTACACACCTGCTTTGTAGGGGCTTCTACTGTGTCCTTCTGCTCCCTTACACTGCTCCCTTACACTCCCTTACACTGTTTATTTCAGCATCTTTGAAAATGAAAAGATCCCCTTTTGTTTCAGAATTAGTATTTGACTGATGAAAAGAATGAACCCCAGGGGCTGTCTTTTCCAATCAGGCACTGTACAAGCACTTGAGCTGACGATGTTCTGCAGAACATTGAAAACATGGCATGCCCAGGAAACGTTTGCCATCACATTAGTGATGCTGTAATGGGCACCACAAATCACCTGGACATTAATAGAATGAAATCACTTACTGCCTCTGAAAGCAGCTTTATTCTCAGTTGGTGTCCTGAAAGCACCATGTGTGCAGTCTAGAGTTTCTATCACAAAGGAAAAATTTTCGAATATCATAAAGGACCTGTTTTATTTGCTGCTTTTGGGGTTTGTTTAAATCTCCACTGATTGTTTCTGATGGCAATCCCTTAAACACAACTAGTGTTGGGAAAAAAACCCATAAAAAATAAATTAGTTGTCTTACAAACTTTTAGTGATCTCTGATTTTTCTAAAAGCTGTAGCAGGACAGGATACACATGACTTCTAATGACTGCCCTTGCTCTCACCTAACTGCAATAACGCATCAAATGTGTTTCTTTATCCTGTTACTGCTGGTTTGTAATTTGATCATCAGACAGATTTGAATTCTCCCCAAGCTGTTCCAACGTGTCTGTAACAGAAGCAGAGGTACCTACGTGCACCTCCCATTTTGTTCAGAAAATAGAACAGCTTCAATGATCACAGCCCATGTGAAGCAGACAGCAGTGGTTAAATTAAATGTTGTGATCAAAGAAATGGGCTGTTAAAAATACCTGATTTCCTATTGGGGAAGACTTTTTAATTGTGCTTCTGGTGCCTAGAAAACGTTGAACTTTTTATGAGATAATTCAGGTAACAGTCCATTAGAAAGTGTATTTGATTTAGCCTAAGGAAGTTTGGGAGAAGAGAGAGCCCTCCTGTGTGAGCAGTGGCTGCCCCCTGCCCCTGCCAGGGCTGCCGTTCCGGGCGGCAGAGCCAGCAGCGCCCACTCCCCATCACACACAGCCTGCATGGCTGCACTCTGAAATAGGTCCAGGTGTGAGCTGCAGGACTGAAACCCCACTCTGCTCTCCTTGTTACAGGAGCAGTATCCTCTGCAGCTAAATTCAAGAGATCTCAGGAGTCAAATCTCATACTGTCCATAAAATAAAATACCTGGCATCTCAGGCTTATCTTTCTGCTTTTAACTCATTTTCCCTTTGTATTAATAGAATGTTTGTTATACCACATTCAAGAAAGCATCTAGTTTCTCTAGTGCTATTCTAGCAATCAAACTGATAGCTGTAAACCAGATAAATAGGAGCTGTACACCACTGTTTCTGCTGGCCCATTTTTCATTTTTTGAAATAAACCCCCCAGAGTCTTTTTGCAGAATAAATTGAAGATAAAAAAGTAATCTTTTGATATGGATAGTTTGAACATGTCAGATTTGTGAAGCATTTGCTTCAGCTAGCTTAGCACTCTGTCTTTTGAAAGACTTACAAGGCAAAGCACAGCTGTCAGAATTTTTAAGAGAGTTGTTGTGTAAGGCAAAATTAAGTATCTCTATTAAAAGCAGAGGATCTAGAAAGGAGCTTCTACTCTACTTGTTAATGCCAAGCAGCATTTCACTCTACAACTCTTCCTTTCTGAAATCAGTGAAATTACTTGGGAATGGGGAATAATACTCAGCATGAGGAAACATGCCTAAATGTGGCCTTAACTCTGCTGGGTTTGGCAGTGAAGCTGCCCTTACAATCTAGGATGCAGCAAATGCCTCTTGCTCTGTTCCCCTTTTTCCAAATAGGAGAGAAGAACCAAATAATCCTGCACAGAGCTGAACAGCAGGTTCACTGGTTACTGGGGACCTATTTATTTCAAGCAGATCTTTTGCTTCTTTAAGTTATACTCTGAAAAGTTTTGGCTGAGACAGAAGCAACAAGGAAATCTGGTTTTCATTCTCATCCCTAATTCCTCTGCAAAGCTAATCACTGAATATATTTTCTCAATATGTTTCCAAGCAAAATATCAAGTTTAAGCATTGCAGAAGGGAGTATTTTTGTACACAATTCTAATTCATGGTAAGTTACAGAAAATTACTTTCTGCTCTTGGAAAGCTGGTCATATCTGGATCTGAAATAATAGAACTGAGATTATTAATAATTCTCAGTATTGTATGAGATTTTTATTTGCCATGTAGATCTTCAACAGTTCAGACAAATATGTGGGCTCATTTCACTGCTGATGAGCTGATCATTCTCTTCTTGTCTGTACAGGCACTAACCCATGACCAGCTTCGGGCAAGTCCTTTCTCAGCTTTTGCCTGCAGTCAAAATGATTTTACATAGAAAAGTGACAAAATCAGTGCAGGTATATGTGCCCTTCATGAAAGGCTCTACTACTCAGCTGCTGTGAATCAGGGGTTATGCCATCAGTGTGACAAGAAGCACCAATCAGAACAGGGCTCTGACTAGAGCTTTAAAAAGCCCTAGTTAATAGCATGAATAGTAAACATGATCAATTCTGCTCTGTGGTGTAAAAACAACCCCACAGGAAATAAAGAAGGCAAATAGTCAAAGAAAATAAAGAAGAGTTGGATTCCTGATCTTTCTGAAATTTATACCAAGGACTAATGACTTCTGATACCCATCTGCACATGTGTAGACTCTTACATTGTTCCAGTAAAGAAGGAGGAAACATCAGTCAGAGAAACTGTACCTGCTGATAATCTGTAACACTATGGGACTGTCACATCATAAGAAAACCAAAGTTAGATTGAAGTGATAAATGGCCAGCCTGTATTTGAGGCTTGTGTGTAGGAACGTGCCCATTGCCATTTGGTTAGAACTGAACACTTCAGGTAAGACATGGGATACTGGACAGAATTAGGAAGAATCAGGATTCTTTTGCTTCCAAATTCACCCAGTCTGTAGGAGGTTGATATGCCAATGGAAGATGACTGGTTTAGTACAAAAAGGTCCCAGAGAAAGGGAAAGAAGTCTGGATACTGGTTTTGGTTGAAAGCAGTGAAAAAGGCTTTAGCTGTGGTCTGTATGTTCCCACATGAAGACATTTGTGCAAAAATGAATGGAACTATAAAAGAAATTGCCCTGCATCTTACGGAATCATGTTAAAAATGTTTCTACCTCAGCTGGGTGAAAGCCATCATTTTCAGCTTCATTTTCTCTCTGAACATCAGATTGAGGGTTTGTGAGGCAATGTCCTGTGAAAGGAATTTCCCTTCACTCAAAAATATCAGCTAAAATGTCTCCTGACAAATATATTGAGTGAACCCAGTAATGATTTTCATTTGCTGATGTTCACCCAGTAAAGAAAGGAAGCAGCACCCTTCCTCTCAAAGGAAATGAACTCTGTTCTCAGTATGGGGGTGTATGGGGAAAGCTAATTACTTTTTCCATGCCAGGAGAGAAATGACATGTGGCTAGAAAGAAATGTGAATTCTGGTGACCCTGCAACCTCTGCAGAAACATGACCTTGTCCTGTTATGAACCACTCTGTGGTGGGGCGCATGCACAGTGCAGGGGGCATGGGCTCAAAGGCAAAGAGAAAGAAGTACAGCTCAGGAACCTGAGAAAACCAGCACAGAGGAAGGCACATGACATGAAGGAGTCCATGTCCCCAGAAGTCCATGCTTCCTCGAGCCAGAAAATCACTAATGGCCTGAAATAAATTTGATTTTTGCGAAGTCTGGTTGCGGCTTAACTGTTGTAAAATACCCTTTTCCAAAGTGGTGTTTAGAACAATTTGTAACATAAAAATGTAAAAAAGCACTGTTGGTCTTGTTCCTCTGTCTCTGACACATTATTTCCATCTTTTAACTACCTTTGAGAACCTTCTATTGCACTACCACTGGCAACTGTCATTTGTAAATTGATTTTTTTTCCCCCTGATGCTTGGCTTGTTGTTCCAGCTCCAGCCCTCTACAACTGGCCCCAGTGGTAGTTTTGTACCAGTAAACTGCTGACAGACCTGGGAAGAGAGCTCTCAATGCCCCACTCTTCATCCACTGCTCTCAGAGCGATGCCCCACCCTGCTCCTGCAGTGCTGGCACCGCTGGCACACTCGTGCTCCTGCTGTAATTGGAGTGCAGCTTCCCGTGAGCAGAAGTGACTTGGAGACAGAGACTAGGATGTGTTTCTTAATTAGATCTTGGGGACTGCTGGTTTTTTCACTTCGATGTCTTCCAGAAACATTTTTTTCTCCCTAGTAATAGCAAAGATACTTTTATATTCAGACTCTGCCCTCACAGTGATAAAAAGGCCGTCCAGTTAGGATTATCTCCTGTTTGTTATATTATGGCATTTAAAATTCTAAGAGGAGGTGTCAACACAGGAAGAAAGATTTTCACGATAATTAAACAAGCATGTAGAAAATGTACTTAAACTTCCGTTTAAATACAAAAAATACAGAACAAATTGCAACCTGAAATATGAAACAAAATGGTAGCTCCAGAGAGAAAGACATGGAGAGGAGAAAACACAGAAGGTAAAAGACAATTTTAAAAGAGTAAAATCACTATTTTACAGAAGAACAGTAGTAATTCATTAAAATATTTATAAACACAACAAAATCTATTATGCATAAAAAGGCACTGCAGGAATTTTCATACCAACTACAGTATAGGGAATGCATTGCAAGCCCTTGTATTATTTAAATGCTTCCAGTATTCTGCTTGATTTTCAGGATTCCTGTGTTTCACATGCTTAAGAGTCAGACATTGCAGTCATGTCCTCTAGCAAACTGTCCTTACACTCTGCAAAAGATCAAGAAGTGAATAATTTTTAAAATTAGTACACAGAAAAAGAATTTAACTTTATCATAAATCGCCTCTGCTTAAATGAAAACAAAAATAAAGTTTTAAAACTTATTCCATGTCTTCTAGTCCTCGTCACTGCAAATGTATTTGACATTGTTACCCAAAACACAGAAAATGTGTCCATTTTCTTCTAGAATGAGTAAATGTTTCTTTTTATATCTATGTTGTAGATATAAAACTGCCTTGCTTATCTCCATTACAAAGAGAGTTAAAAGCAAAGTTGCCTGCTGAAGTTGCTGTATTAAGGGACACAGAAGATTCCCTCCTCAGATGATTAGCTCTGAAAACTGCTCTCAGATTGATCTTTGACACAATAACTCTTGTCCTCCCTTCCTTCCCTCTCTGAGCTTCAACCAGGCACCTGTCGGGGATCAAACATCTGTCCTGCTGATCAAAGACTTTCTTGAGTTTTTACATATTGAAATATATACTCTTGCACTTTTATGTATGCCTTACGTATTACACTAATGAACTTCACTCCAGGGTTTAGAGTTACACATAATACCTTGCTAAACTAAAGTCTGAAAAAACCACCTGCTAACCAACAAAATCTGGAATAAAAACCTATTTGTTTGTTCCTGTGTTATGAGATAGCTATATTAATTGTGTGTGCTTGTTTTTAAAAGAGCATTAAAGTGTTCGTGATAAATTACACAAAAAGCCAAAGCTTAATTAACAAAACTAGAAACAAAATTGCAAGACCTGTTTGGAAATGATCATTCAATGATCCGAACCTGTAAGACCGAGATAAATTACTTGTGAAAACATTTTCCTCTTGGAAAATTACAGATGAGACTAAATGAGATGTTTTATATATATAGTAGCAAACAGTCATAGGTACATATCATTTTGAAAGTCCCATCTGTCTTGCAGCCCAAACAGTTTTTGGCACCACAGAATGATTGCTGCATTTCACATTATATGAAAAGGTAGTAAGGGTTGATATATGCCAGGGTTCTAAACGTCAGAGCTCCATTTTACTACACTAAGCATTTATTCTAAGGAACTGGGTTAAAAAAAAAAGAAAAAAAAAGAAAGAAAGGATAGATTATTAATTTATATTCATTGCCCTAAAAATATGATCAAGATTTGATTTCAAGACTCTGAGTTACCTAATCCCTAGAAGGATCATCTGATTCATAAATTCAAACCATCGCTTTTTTTTTCATAGAAAAGTAAACAGAATGCATGGATGTGATTTATCGTTTCATCACATTTTAATTGACTACATTAAAGCTACAAATATGAAGGGAACTCTGCCTGGGTACTTGTTGGAGCCTGATTCAGCATGCATCCTAAAGCTAACTGTGTGTGGCAATCCACAGTCTGTAAGGTTTAAATTAATAATATAGAATTAAATAATACCATCAAAGCAAAGAATTAATTGCTTTCCTATTTGAGTATGACACTGAAATACCACAGGGGTTCAAAATGATTGTTACCATCATCAGGAAGATAAGTGTAGACTTTAGCCAAGATTAAATAGGGATTAGTGTCCTGTCTTATTCTTCAGTAAGGAGCTACCAGCAGTATGCTTGGTCACAGCTACAATCACCTTCCTTATTGAAGCACTAACAATTACTTTATCTAAAGTATAAAGACACACTTATTTCTAAGATTCAGGTTAGGCCTCTGAGCAGCCACTGATTGGACCCTATGCATTCTGCAGCAGACAGAAACACATTAGCTACAATTTCCCCCGAAGGATCACTTACATAACCCTGAAAGGCAAACAGAAGACATATTTTTCCTTTCAATGATTCATAAAATTCCACTACAGATGATTTTAGTCCGTTGCATCCATACAGGAAAGAATTGGATATGGAAAATTATTTTGTATCAGACAAAATATACATATTTTCTCTGTAATAATGGGTATCTCTCAAATGATTGTATGGTTGCAAAAGACTCCAAGATCCAGCCTGAGGAGTAATTTCTGCTACTGGTCAGCTTGCTGAAGGAGTAAAGTCAAGTTCTCACTACCCTTCTACCCTTCTATGGCTTCGTAGGCTTTGGTTTACCTCAATATCATCAGTATATTACCAAGGATGATGGACTGCTGACAAAATGACAATTGTTTGCTCCTTTTGGTCCCCATGGTGGCAGTTGAGGGAATTGATCAAAGCAGTTTGGACTGGAGAGTGCAATTATATGAGTATTTTTGGATTTCTGAAATGCTGTTTCCAGTGACTGTTGGAACAATAGCTTTCCTTTGAAATTGTTGCTTGCAGGTGCAAAGGATGGTAGCTAAGGAAAACTAACAAAACAGATCTGCCTCCTTAGCATTCTGGCTTTATAACAATGCTATGGAAGGGCTTCAATCTCCATAGAGAAACAAAATAGAGAAAGATGAATTTTAGTATTTGATGTAATCCAAACCAATGTAATCTGCTACAGCTCAGCATGTCATGGTAGAATATAACAGAGCAAGTTATAAAGGCAGGCAGATACAACACCCGTTTTTCACATTCCTAATGAACAGTGTGAATTCGTTGCTTTCAGAATAACAGATGATTTAATTGAATCTGTATAATCTAATGCAATCAATCTCATTTAACTAAATGTCACACAGCCCTTTTCACCAAGAGGCAGTTTATGTACACACACGAAGGAGCAGGACTAATTTCTGAAACCTTTACTAATGTGAGATCAGTTTTTATGAGTTGCCCAGAAAAAGCATGCACATCTATTTTGTTTCTAACTTAACTACTAAAAATGCTGCCTTCAAGAAACATTCAAAAGGTTATGGTCTAACAGCAAACCTCCAGGGAATTATGGTCTGTTCAGCCAAGAGAAGAGGAGACTGAGTGTAGACCTCATTGCAGTCAACAACTTCCTCATGAGGTGAAAAAGAGGAGCAGACACTGATGTCATCTCTGTCGTGTCCAGTGGCAGGACCTGAGGGAATGGCCTGAAGTTGTGTCAGGGAAGGCTTAGGTTGGATATTAGAGAAAGGTTCTTCACCCAGAGGCTGGTGGGGCACTGGACCAGACTCCCCAGGGAACTGGTCACAGCACCAAGCCTGACAGAGCTCAGGAAGCACTTGGACAATGCTCTCAGGCACATGGTGTGACTCTCTTGGGGATGGTGCTGTGCAGGGTTAAGAGTTGAACTTGATGATCCTTACAGGTCCCTTCCAACTCTGCATAAAAAAAACCAAAAGAAGAAAGCAAAACCCTGTACTCACTATACTCAATCTGAGTTTCAAGCAAAGCAAAAGGTAAGACTGAATATACTTCAAAGGCTTTTTTTTCCCCACAATGAGTAAATTGTCATTTTCCAGGGGCCAAGCAGATTTTAGTTTTGGTATATAGCTAAAATTTCCATCATATATTTCATACATCTTGCAACGCTCTATGGGATGTTATGATTCAGCCAAGCATTCAGTACTGGCAGGTCAAATCCAGATGGTTTCCCTAACCAGGTCTCACATCAGCAGTGTTATCAGTGTCTCCTTCTGTAGAGAAGTGCAGGGCCTGGAGAGCAGCCCCCTCCCCTGGCCCTTGTCCTGGGGCTCTGATCTGCTCAGCTGTCAGCAATGCCCACGCTCTTGCCACTCGCATCCTCTGCTTCTGTTCTGGTTTCACTGCTAAACCTTTGTCAAATGACCCATGGCAGGATATCATGTGGAGGGCTTTGTCCAGGCAGGCAGGTTTGTGGCCAAAGCTGTCTCATGTCCTTCACAAGGACAAGCAAGCTTTTGATACTACCATGAAGTAATGGGATTTGCAATTTTTTCCTTTGCTGTGCCAGATTTATTATAAGATGCCAATGGCTGAGTGTTGGCTTTCACCTAGCATGAACTCCTGCTCAGTGTGCTATATAGATGTACCATCACCTGCCTCAGGGGACAAGCAGCATTATTAGCTAGGTTTTGCAAAGCAGATAAATGTGACTGATTATCCTGCAAAGACAACAAAAGGAATTTTTCTTTGTTGTATTTTCCTGCAAAGTAGAATTTGCATGTTAGAATTCGAACTTATTTAGCTGTATTAGTGCACCCAAAGAATTCCACTGATTCATGACGGTTTTAATAATCATAAAATTTTAACTGGAAATTATGCCTATCAGAAAAATGTGAAGTGAAGGAAAATCCTGCAAAAAGAAGTGCCTCATGAGCTTAAATTTCTGGTTTCAAGGGCTAGGTAGAATGAAATATTTGAAGGCATTTTGGCACCTAAATTCACTTTGCTTTAAAGATATAAAACCTACATTTATGTAGTCTAAAATGCTGTAAAGTGCATAAGTATGTTTTCAAAAGAGATCTTGGAACCTAAATCTCATTATGGGAGAGAGTCACTTTTGAAAATAAAACACAAGATCCTTAAATCACTCTGTCATTTTGAAAATAAATATGAGATTGTAAGTGACCCCAGTGGCCTTAAAGTCCAGTCTAGATACCTATACCACTAGTTGCAATTTACAATTCTCCCTAATTAATTGTAATTTTGTGTCAATTCATAAGGAAGAACAAAACTCACAAAAGTCATCATTTCTGGCCTATGCCTTACTTAAAAGTTCTTTCATTTTCAAACCCCTACTTACTTTTTGAAATTTAGCAGGCTCAGAGACCAAGAAAGTAGGGGAATAAGTGATCAAAAGATGCTGATTTATGATCTAAAGCATTTGAACATTTTTAAGACCTTCAAGAGTACAATTTAACGTGTCCCCAGGTGACTTTAGTTTACACAGCCAACCCTTACAGCACAGATAATCTAGGCAGACGTTGTCTTTGGCAGGATTACAGGACTACATTTCACGAAACTGGCCTGTTTGTTAACTGGTTTTCACTGTTTCAGACAGCCACTCATGCATTATTTATAGCATCAGGCATTGCGATGTTTTCTTTCACCTTCTATTTGATTACAGAAATGTAATTGTGGCTAGCAGAAAAGCAATGGAAATACTGGAAATATAGATTTAGTTCTCCTTTGTGTCTCTTACCCATTTTTCATGGTGCATAGGAATATTTGGTTTTGGGGCTTGCTTAGGTTTCTTTTTGACCTGATTCACTATTAAAAGTATAACCATACAATATTTGATTCTCTGAAAGAGCTTCTGAAACTCTGAATGGTAACTAACTAACTGAATGGGCTATTAATCTCTGGAATGCTGAAATCTAGGATGCTTGCCCTGCAAACATCCCCTTATTTGCAGTTCACAGGTTAGGTTACCTGAATAAAACATCTGGGATCCACTTATTTTCTTACATTTATACTCCCTCCCGCCCCCCGCCTGGCCCTGCCATTAAAAGCCAAAAAATATACACGAAAAAAAAAGATGCTGGCATTAATCTGAGAAATACATAAGCACTACTAGTACAAATAGAAGGAGCACTTTAACAGGCTATCAGCAGAATGACTTATCCATTTTTATCTACTTACCCCCTCTGTTGAGAACAAATTGCACAAGGGAGTGTGTATGTGTGTGAAAACTGAGTAAATTCAGGTTGATTCATCACCTGTCCTACTTTGCAGATCAATCACTTAATAATTTCATTGACCTGGAGGATCATTTGGAACAATATATTTAATTCAGTCATGCATTTAGTTTAATTAAGGTTTGAAGTTACAGTGCTCTGCTGGCAAAGAGATATTAAATCTGTTTTCTTTCTGCTTTTCATTCACCATATGAACTTCCTCTACTGGATATCATTCATAAGGGATCTTTTATTTTAATTTATCTAATTCGCCCGCTTCTTCTGTGAAATTCTGCACCTTTCTTTGGAATAAAAACCATCTGAAAATCTTTCTGCATCATTTGACAAATGTGCTGGAGGTGTTAGGCCTCTTGGATACTTCAGCAAATCAACTATTAACATCAATATGTCATTCAGCTGCTCTGGAAACTGAGAGTAACAAGTCTGTGATAACCAACATGTACAATGAATACAGATAGAGCTCCACAAGTTGTCAGTGCTGAATTTGGCCCCACAGATGATGCTAGAATATTTGGAGATGCTTTGCTTTATTGTGTGCTCTTACAGTGCTGTTTTCCCAGCAGCTGCTATCTCTTTCTTTCTTTGTGTAACTGACTGTCACCTTTCAAACCCCTGCAAGTTTGCTGAAGGGTGACAGTTGTGTTCATCTTGTGCACTGCTCCAAGTGTCAGCAGTGACCCTTAACCTGGCCTGAGAGCCTCTTTGGTGCATGCCTGTGCCAACCTCCACAAGGATGAGGAAAAACTGGATTTACACCATGTTTCCCTGACTGCGGCTATCGAAGGATAGTTCATCATCACCTTTACGAGATATACCTTAATTTAATGGGAAGAATCTTACTGAAACACTTGTTGATATTGCCAGCACAACTTCTGAAGAGCAGTGTTTTAAGCTTTGCAGACCTATCTTTTAGGCCTGCCTTGATGACTAAACAGTGTATGCATGTTGCAAGGATTTAGTTAGGAATAGGGCATTTCTCGTGCTCCCTGCTTCCCTGGTGCAATTTGACATGCCCCAGGAGGTTCAGTCATACACTGGGCTGCCAGTCAGACAGCACATTAAGATTTTCTTCTGCTTTTGATTTCCATGTAACTGGCCAGCCTCTGCTTTTGGTAAGCTGCCTGTCGTGGGGATCCAAAAATGCTCCAGTCATGCATGAATGGTCTTTACTACTTAGGCTAGGGCCATTTCAATCTCTGAATTGCATTAGCATTAAGTAATACCTTTTCAAAACAGTGAATTGCTGAGATGCATATAAGTTCCCTGTTTTCAAGAAGATCAGCTACTTGCAAAAGCAGGAGTGCTCAGGAGGAAGTGTTAGTTGGACCGCTATCCATTCCACTCTCATGCTTTCCCTCAATGTGTTGACCTAAAAATCTAGTCACTAGATCTCTTCTATGATTAGGATACAGTTACCCATCTGGGACTTACAGCCAGAGGACTTGGGAATTTGCTTTGAATTAAGGTTTTACTTCAGCAGCTATGGTTTCAAACAGCAAATTGGTTAATGGCTCTGTAGGCAGACCCAGGACTCCGACAAGGCCCAATACACATATCCATCATTCAGGTGCTGGGATTGAAAACACTCTTTGTTCTGGCAGTATGAAACATGGAGCACATGATTTGATTATGCTAGTTTGCCTACTTTAATTCTTTTCTATATTTTACTTGAAGAGGCTGTTCTAACAGTCTTTTCTTCTTAGCTCTTGTGAGGGTGATAGCATAAGGTACTGGTTGCATGTAAGTAGTTTTGGATGCCTGAAGTTTGGTCACATGTAATTTTGGATGCCTGTAAAATGAAGCTAGCAGTCACTTTTATTCTTCACTTTGATTTTATAAGGTACATGAGGAAATCTCCATCACAGTCAGCCCCATTGTATTACACACCTGTATAATAAAAAATGATGTTTCTATTGTTTTCAGGGTGTTACCTGAGAAATCTCAGGAAATTAATTGCCAGCTGGAGAAAACAGTTGCAAAATAACTTCACCCAAATGTTAGTGTCCTTGCTGTTCATTGCTAAGGCATGAATTTTACCAAGAAACAGATATATCTGATACTGGTGTTTTGGTTTCAGAGGGATGAAGTTGAAGAGACACAGGTCTGCTTTGAGAGCATATCCTTGAAAAGTCCATTTGCTGTTAGAACATTATTTTTCCCACTTTGGAGAAGGGCTGGGCAGCACATAATTCATGCTATGGCTGTCATGGCATGCACGAACATGTCTTTCTCAGTGATTATTAACTTTCTCCTTCACTCTTGTATTTGTATTTCTATTTTACTTGGCTGAAAAACAGATTGGAGGACAGAGACCATGACTGAAAAGTATTTTACTGTGTGTGGAAGCACAGGTAAAAGATATGCAGTTTTTTCCTTTGCAAACTGTGCAAACCCACTCTTTGCAATTTTGCAGTCTGCTCCATGAAAAACTATATTGGGTCTGCATTAGCTCTGTCCACAATATTTGAAAAAGCATCAAATATGTCATTTTATTAGCTTTTCCCCTTTTCAGCTAAGTCTCATTTTTCTGTTCCTGCAGTGCAAGCTGCTTACCATTCAACAGCAGAAAGATCCTTGAAAGAAAAAGATGTGTCTGGAGCACCTGGAGTACCACAGTCCTGTCCTCCAGCCATGGCCTTCTGGGGCAGAGACGCCCTCTCACTCAGGGTATAAATACAATGTCGTTGCTCCCCATTTAATGACCTCACATCTTCTTACTTCGTCTCACTGTGAGTTTGTTCTTGTTAAGGGCCTGATCCATCAAAGCACTTAAGCTCATGGTTGTGGGTTGTAAACCCACTAGGGTAAGTACCTTGACTTTTTATAACCCTGTAAAGCGTGTACCTATGGCACTATAAAAGATGGGTTTAAACGATGTCTGTGATAAGACACATGTTCTGTTCAGCAATGATGTCTGTGATAAGACACATGTTCTGTTCAGCACTTCTTCTCCTCTGCAACACAAGAAGTTTCTGCAGTTTGTGTTGCATATATTTCAAACAAGGCTGGTTTTGACAAATTGACTGTTTCTTTTTTTAGTTCTGTCTTTTTTGCACCTGTCTAAAAGAGCATCTACACCTAATAAATTTTCGAGACATTCTTGTTTATCTGTATTCCTCAAAACACTGCTCAGATCCTGTTAGACACCCTGAAGGATTACCTAATACTTAAAAATTTTCAGTTCAGCTTCTTAAAACACTTAAAACAAACAAGAAAATCGGACTATCACAGCAGGCTTAAACACTTTTCCTGCAGACACCACCAAGGGTAAGTTTTAAGTTAAATCCTGTTCTGAGAACTGAATTTGGCCCAGTGAAGAATTTTAATTTCTGTAAGCACTGAAAATAAAAAGTAATTAAACCTCTGCATATACCTTGTGTACTATAAATACATTAATAAAAGAGGCAAAGGAAATCAACTCCTAAATTATTAGCAGCAGTAAAACGCTGAATATTGAAACACAGTTTAATTTATTAATTTATAATTTTTATCAGGCTAAAATAGGCCTCTAGGAGCAATTTAGGCATTACAATAATGTGATTGTTCAGTATAGTCAGCAGTTAGATCCACAGCTGGTTTAGTGCCCATAGAAAGAGAGTCAAGCTCAACTTTTAAGTAACTGGTGTATCTCTAAGTTAGGATATATAAAGTATAAGCCTCCAACTCCAAAATAAATTTAGGCTATTTGCTTTGTATGTATTTTAGAGAAAACTGGTTAAGCCCAGGGCAAAATTCAACAAATAGATGTCATATATTAATAGCAGAGACAATTGGAAATCTTTTAGCCTATGCATTAGATTGTACATTCACAAAAGCAAGATTAGTAGGCAGGCATTTCAAAGCTGAGGTTTTTAGGTGAAGGGTTTTGCTGGGTATTTCCTCTTATGAAAAAGTACTCTCACTTCATCTGCTGTACGGGACATTTGACATTCCTCAGAATCATGACTAAAGTAACACTAACCTACTAGAGAAGTTCCCAAACTGCCCTAGTGCACTCCCAATCTGTTGGGAAATTCAGCAACCTTTCTCAGCTCACGTCTGCAACTACAAGGAGCATGCATGGCTGAGGAAAAAGCCTGAACCATTGTGTATTTAATCCAACATTCTGCTGCTTTTCACATCTCAAAGCTCTTCAAGCAGTACTTCTTTTCTGGAGCAGCGCTTGAAAGTATGGAGAGGAGTGACTTGCTCCTGTTATACTCAAAGGCCTAATCATCTTTTAGAAGACTTTCAATGTCAATGCAAGGGAAAAGGGAGTGGATCAGATAGCTTAATAATCTCCTTGGCAATGCTGTAGCTTGAGATCCTACATATGTCCATTTTGGGAGGGTTTTCTCCAGAAACATAGGATCACAAGATAATGAAGGGGACCGCAGGAGGTCTCTAGTGCAAACTTCTTCTCAGAGCAGGATGAGCTCTGAGGTCAGACCAAATCACTCAGGGCTGGTTTTGAAACCTCTGTGGATGGATCCTACACAAGGTCTGGCCAGCCTCTCCACTGCTTGACTGTCTTGATGCCATGTGATTCCAGAGCACTGGAGAGAACAGTGCTAGACAAAAGATCCAATTTCCCAAACCGCTTCCAAACCACACTGGGAAAGGCCAGCCCTGCCTGCTCTACAGCCTGCATTTTATTTACGTGGAAGAAGGGGAACATCTGCTCAGGTTGGGAATACGACAATGAACTATGGCTTTCAGTAGAGGCTGTCTCAACACTTAAACAAACTGTATTTCTTACTGCAAATTAATATTGAGCATTTCTTCTTAACCAGGATAGACAGAAAGACTTGTTTCCAATCAACTTTAAATTCTAAGGTCACCACTTGAGAGTTGAAGCACAAAGGTACTGACTTAGGCCTTAATTCAATCTGATCTAAAAAGCAGCTGCTTCCAGTGAAGAAAGCAAAGCAGCAGTTTCCTGGACATGAGCTGAACTCCTGCAGAATCTGCTGAGGGACACCCCATTTCATGGGTGGAACATGTCTTGTGGACATTGCTCCTGTGTCTTTTTCACGGAAACACTTATAATATAAATGTGTGCAGGTTTTGGATGGGATGAAGTTACTTCATAGTAGCTGCTACGGGGCCGTGGTTTGGATTTGTGCTGAAAACGGTGTTGATAACACAGGGATATTTTAGTTACTGCTGAGCAGGGCTTACCCACAGTCAAGGCCTTTTCTGCTTCTCACCCCACCCCACCCCACCCGAGTAGACTGGGGGTGCACAAGAAGTTGGGGACACAGCCAGGACAGATGACACAACTGACCTAAGCGATATCCCAGACCGCATGGTGTCACGCTCAGCATGTTTCTTATAAACAACTATTTTTAAGATTTATTATTTAAAAAAATGCTTTTAATTCAAGCTTTATTAATTTATTTTCTATCTTATGTTGCCTATCAGTCAACTGTCTTTCTACTATAGGTTTATTACCCAGGGCCCAAAGACAGAAAACCTGAATACTAAATGGCATTAAATACTAAGTGGCATTAAACTCATTCTAGACCAAAAATCTCATAAAATACATTATTTCCTCATGGAACAGAAACCATTAAATGGACTTCTAACATGCTGTAAGATGTCAATAAGTTATTTACAAACCTAAATACCCATTGCAGACAAGAGAGACTTGTTTATTTTTAGAGATTTCAAAATTTATTTTTCAACAAGGAATATAATAAAGCCTGAGAAAGGCAATCAAGAAATCTGTGAAACGCTGTTTCACTGTTTCCATAGTAACCTCCTTACTACGATAGTAGCCTTGGTTAGGGACAATCCTGTAAGCAAATATATTGTAAAAATTTCTCGGTCATAATGAATTCACTCTCATAGTTTGGCTTTTTGTGTTGCTTTCACAAATATCTTGCCCTTTTATGAGTTTCCTTGTTATCTTTAAGAGGGAAAATCTGAAACAAAGTGCAGCAACCTGCCCTATCCCATTGCTCTCAGCATGTAAAAAGGCACGTTTCAGGTACAGTACATTTAATTACAATTTAACTGTGTTGGCAGGGAAAATAAGGAAAACCAAACTGAAATAATAAAGGAATTGACTTGTACACTTGCCCAGAAAATGACCAAAACCTTTTCAAGAATAAAAAAACCGCAGTTCTGAGAACTAACACTAACTGCAGAATCCCTTGCCCAGCTCCCAGCTCCCAGCAGATCCACCTCTCAGTTTTTGTGAAGGCTGCAGCTAAGAAAAGACAGAACCACACTTGATTTGGTTTTGCATAACCACAGAGAGAAGACTGAAAAGTCATGATTTGAATGAAAACTTTTCCAAGTTCAGTGAAGCAAACACCAGGGTTTGGGTTTGACCTATTAACACCGGGTTTGTGTTGCTGATGAGATGAGAAGCAGAGAGTTCTCAGACCGGCCCGCAGAGCCCCAGCAGTGCTGCGCAGCCACCCCAGGGCAGAGCAGCTGTGTGCAGCTGTGTGCAGCTGTGTGCAGCTGTGCGGGTGGTACACACGTGGGGTGGCAGCTCCAGGGCCCGGGGGGCTCCCATCCTGGCCAGGAGCAGGGCAACTGCAGGGGCATCGGGGCAGCCCAGCCCTGGGCACCTCTTGGGGTCTGGGACAGGCGGAGGCTGTGATGGGATGTGGGCTGGCAAAAGGGCTCAGGGGAGCTGTGGCATTGCTGGGGCAGGGGCTGTGGCCCCGGGGGGCTGACATGGGGACCTGGGCTGCCAGCCAGGCAGGGCAGACAGACCAGAAGTGCCCTCATGGCCCTGACAGACTATGGGTTTTGGGTAAAAAGCTTTGAACCCTTAACTGAAGGGGGGAAAAGCCTTACCCTTGGAATATTTTGTCACATCTAGAATTAAGAAACATCAGAAAGAATAAATCAATATGATATTTTTATGGTCATTAATAGAGTCCTGCAGTATCTGAGTGCTTTGGGGTAGGCAAACATGGAATCACAAAAAGTCCTTGCTTGAACGGGTCATCTAGTTAAGGCCCCAGTTCTGCACAAAATGCACATCCTTAACTTCAGTATCCTGAAGCAAGGATGCAACTAAATGCTGTAAGTTATGTAGTTTTTTTTTTTTTTCTTCTGAGGAATTCAGAAATGGACAATGTATAAATGTCATTTCACTGGGGACAAGATAGCTAGTAGCTCTGATACAAGGTACAATCCTTTTCAAAATTAATAGTAATTATTTTTAACATGTCTTATTGACTTCTAATAATATTTGAGTGGATTAATAGCTAAGGAGGTATGTATGTGTTGATGACAGAAAGCAGAATGAAGTGTACTGATTTATTGTGACTCTTCATTAAGTTTAAAAGCATTCCACTGTGATGAAGACATCAACCATAGGCTGTGGTATTTTCACACTGCAAAGAAATAGTAAAGAGCAGGAAGACAAAAAAAGAAAGCAAACAATGTTTTAAGTTGAATTTGAGTCAGATTTCACATAAACAAGACCCTATTCAAACCTAACGAAGAAAAACACTTTAAAAATATCCACCACTTTCCCCTGTTTAAAGGTATGGATGAAACATACCTGCTCATGTGTGCAGTAATCTTACTAGGTGAGGTAATAGCAGATTACTATGTTGCAGAAAGATAAGTATGGAACTGAACTTCCTGTAAATACTCAAATCTGGATTCTCATTCTCTATTGCCTACAATGATATAATTATGTTAATTCTTGTGGAATTAGATTTAAACCATCATTTCATGAGACAGAAAAAGAAGGAACTTTTCATATTTTCTTCCTCCATAAAATTCTGGTTTAATTTTTTAATTAAAAGGATAAGTTAAAACTCAAAGAATACGATCAAGAAATAATGTGAAGTTTTAGTTTATATAATTGCTATGCTAAGGTTTCATTTGGAACTTATATTTAATGAGTTGACATAAGAAAGTTCCCTACTACAGCTGTAGGTTTTGGACTTAGGCAGCACAGAATTAGAACAAAAAATTGACCACTCTTTACCTAGCCAAATAGTGGTAATGTCAACCTCTAATTAAAAAGGAAAATTCCTCCTAACTCCAATGGGATCAAGATTTTATCTTTTGTTCCTAATTATTTCCTGGTGAGTTTTATACATATGAATATTACCAGCAAAAGTCAGGTCATTAATGCAAGCAACTCAGCATTGAAAGATACTGAATGCTCGCCTGTTTCCCAAACGACACATGGCTCTGCAGTCTGTGCATGTACGTGTCCCCATGTAATAGAGCTGAAATTCTTCATAAGCATTATTATCATCAGTCATCTTTCTCAGAGGAAAATGAGCACAGTATGTCATTATGTCTAGGACTGCATCACAGTTTGGCTACTAATGGGCACTGAGCCAAACTCCAGGAAAAAAAAAGTACTTATTTTGGAAGCCTCTCAAAACAGGGGCTTTCTCTTTTGTGGTACTTAGCACACTGTCAGCACTTAGAACCAGAAAGAAATTATTCAAATTCTGATAGTCAGTTTTGGCAAAATGTTCTGAATACTTCTCTGAAGAGGATTGATTATACATCTGCATCTCTCCTGACTTAGAGCCTGGGTCACTCATGCCCTCAGCTTTTGATAACACATCATCTTCAGTGGGTCTTCTTGCTCCACAGACCTTCCCTCCAAAGTATGAAGTGGCATTTGCAGAATCCTCAAATACAAATGCTGCCTTTTGCTCACCCAGAACTTTTACTTGCAAAAAGGCAATACCTTTATTAAACTCATCATTAAGTTATCATATTTCCTACAATTCTCCACAAGGGTCAGAGAAGCAGATTTAGGTGTGTTTGGGTTCTCTAGATAGAGCATTGTAAATGCTTCAGTACAGCATAGGTGACATTTCCTTCTGTGGACTGATTAATCTCATAATCCTGGTCTCTGTGCTCCACAGTCTTTAATTTCTCACCTGTATCTCCTTGGGGCTTATAGAAATCTGTTTTTAAGTATCTCAGGAGTGCTGAAGTGCATAAGCCGAGTTTATTTAGACAAAACTGTTTTGAGAGTATGCTGGACCTCATCCACAGAGGTATTCTGCTCCTGACCATCCAACAGTTATCTCCATCTCCAGTCATACCTTGCTCACACAGGCACCATTCTCACAGGGAGCCCTCCATGCCTCCTCCAGTTGGCCACTATAATGCTTCCAAGATGATCTCTGCACATCTAAGGGGTAGAGCTCAGCTTGAAGACTGGACTCAGAGCATCCTATTAATCATATTTGTTGTCCACTAACCTTAATATTTATGCAGGTGAGAACAGTTTTCATAATTTCTTCCTAGCTGCATATGACATGACTTCAGTATTGCTGTCTGAACATACATTTTCACTTCCTTTCAAACTTCCGTCAAGGCATGCATTTTAACAATATTTCTACTTCTGGATTCTGTTTACTGTCAGGTCCAAAGAACCTCTTATTTCCGTATACGAGTTCAGAAGAAAAACTTTTTCTGACTATTTTTTTGACTCTTAGGTTGCCCTTAGATGAACAATTACTGTTAGAGTTACTTTGTGCCCTATTCATGCAGATATATACTGACTGAGGTTTTTAGAATCATAATAAAATACTTGTAATATAGCAGTACAATCCCAGATTTTATCTACAGGCTGTGCATCAAAATAGACATGAAATTCCTCCCTGTGTCCCATAACGTTCCCTTGGAAAATACTAGATCACAAAAAGTATTCCCAGTAGAGCAATCTTCCAATTTTTCTGCTGCTGTAGATGCTGTCTCAGTCATTCTGTTGCTGCTGGTTAATAAGTCATAAAACCTGTCATAAAGCCTGTCATGATAAGTGTATATGTCTTTTCTGCTAAAATAGTTTAGTTATAGTTCCCAGAATAGAAAAAACCACCACGTGAGACGTGACTATGGAAAGTTGCAATAGATCCTCTTTCAGCTCAACTGTGCTCTTCAGAGGCTTCAAAGGAGTAAGAGGCACCACAGTCCTAGGGTACCTCTTCTTTCTAGGCTTATTGCCTCAGGATGACTTTTTTTTCCCTTTCTGAGTACACTTACTTGAAACTACTTTGTTTTTGATCTTCAGTACTAGGTTTCCAGACCACCTTCCTTTTGGTCCATTTTCTTACAGTTTCAGAGGACATAGTCACTGGTGGTGAGGAAGAGTCGTTTTCTGGCAACTTTGGCAAATTCTCCATAGGTCTATCTCAATCTAGAAACCCTCAATTCTTCTCTTCTTCCAAATACTGGTATTTCATAGACTATTGTATCTTATAGAGATTAAATAGGTTTTTAGGCTTCTGTGTAACCTGCAGATCAGGTGTTTCTGCCTGTGCAAGCCTTTAAGAACTGATCGGATAAGGATCTGATAAAAACTCCACGGATGTTCCTGCTTTGCAGTAGGACTCATCTTAAGTGGACTTATCCTAATTTTCTGGGTTGTAATTGCCTTGAGGAGCTCCCAGCACCAATAATCAGTTTCCTTCCTTCTCACAGTCTGCTCCAGCAGGAACGAAACATTGAATTTCAAGAGCAGACAATGAGACCATACGCCCTGCCCAGTTACCCCTAGGAAACATAGCTCAGACTTGGAGTAATGTATAATGAATACTTCTAGGAAAATGCACATAGTAAACTCACCTGAGTTAAAAAGAACTGAATACTCATAAGTAATGAGTAATTAAGATCTTTATTGTTGGTGGTTGTAAGCAGGATCTTGTTCAAATGAAATGTCAGCATTTGTGATAAATTTTCCAAACTTTTTTACTACAAATAGCAAGCTACTCTTGCATCCTTTGGATTTTCTTTTCTTAGAAAAATATTTAGATCTTAACAACACAAAATTCTCTTTTGGCTTGTAATGTCCCTACTGAAATTACTTATTGTTTGGGTCAGTCATCACTATGAAGGACCTAGAAATATAGGAATATAAAGAAACCTTAGAAAGCAAAAAGTGTGCAGTGATGATCCTGAAAACAAACTAATAACTGTACAAGAGTACCTGTCTTACCAAAAATATGATTCAAATTGGAAAAAAAAAAAGAAAATGTGCATATAATTCTGGAAAAATTAAAGTATCTTATTTAGTAGATTGGTTTACTTGAAGAAAGACCTTTTCCTATCTGACATAGCTGCTTTGCAAAGCTAATAATAGACTTTCAGACATATGGACAAACTTTCTAATACCAAGAATTATTTTTAATAAGGAATTGAGAATTTTTCTAACTTCCGTTTCGTAAATTTAAAAACTGGAAAATCCTAAAAGTTGTATTAATATTAGATTGTAAGATTGTGAGTTGTAGGGCTCAATACAGTGGATATTCAGCAAATGGAAATAAACCTTGCTATTTTCTTGTTTGTATTATTCTACTGTATTTTTGCATGTTTGTATTAAATATTATATTATTACTCTACTAAATGTACAATGGAACTGAGAAAACAAAGAGGATCTGAATCATAAAACAAAGAACTGCAATTTGCCTGATACTGTATCTGATTATGAAAGGACATGGACTAAGCATTAATTCCAGATAATGGATTAAACCCCCCACTTATACAGATTATGATTGCATGATTTTGCTCTGAACTCTGATAGTATTCTGGACAAGAAAATTCTGTCGTAAGTGGAATAGAAACTATTCATTCTTGCTCTGGCCTGGCAGATAGCTCATTAGATTTGAATTAAATAAATATCAGCAGTAATATTAAATAAAATTTAAATGTTGTCATAAAATGTCAAATATCATTTCTTTTATGACTGCTACTCAAAATAATGGTTATTGTCTCAACTATGTCAGAGGGAGGTACTTCTCTCTCTGGCTTCTAATTTTCTGTATCAGAAAGAAACTTCTAGTTAATATTAGGGAACAAGTTGTCATTCCAGATCAAGAGCACTGAGCTGGTGTTGGATTTAGCAATGTCCCAGACTTCAGGCAAAATTGTTTTAATTAGCCTTCTCCTAACAGCATTTAAACAAATCCTATGCTGCCAAGGAAGGAAGAAATGACTTCTCAGTCAGATAGTTTACTTAGTTCTTTTTCTCCATTGCTATAAATCTTGCTGTGGAGACTATTAGTGACTTGACTACTTTTTTTTAAACAATGAACTGTGACCACTTTACCCACTGAAAAGCTCACACATCATTCAAGTATAAATGTCCTGTTTCTGCATGGTTTATTTTCACACCATTGTCGGGTGCTAAAATAGTTTTATACCATTTATAAAACATAGACGTTTTAGCAAACCTATCCAGTATGCCAGGGTAGAAAAACTAGTAGCAGTAATTACATATATATGCAATGTTGCAGGAACGTATATTGAAGCCAGATATGTTTGGCTAACACTAGCAGATAACTTGAATGCTGAATTAACTCGTAGTCATGTACTATGGATTCCATGACACATGGATAAGTCCAGAAAATGCCTTAATTTGAACATTTGAAATGATAAACAATGCCTCTTCCAAGACAATTTACGTGGAGACTTGTGGGCCAAAAAAAATACATTATTTTTTTCCACATCTAGAACTCACTCACCTACAATCTACAAAGACCCTGAGTAAGGTTTGGCTTTGGCCCTGCATGTTTTCTTCACAAAAGAATTGTGTGTTTCCTGAGTGTGGCTGCGAGCTCCCGTGAGCAAGCTCCTGATGTGCGTGTGTGCGTGTTGCCCCAGCATTTGCAGCCCGGGCAGCCCAGCGCTCCATGCGGTTAAGTAAACACGGCATGGCTGCTGGGGCACGCAGCCAAGGCTGAGGCCAGGAGGAGGGGATGAGGCTGGGAGGAAATAAGAGCAAATTCCTCTGAAATGATCTGACAGGAAATGACAGAGTGTCAGCCTTATACAACCACACTGCGCGCGAGAGAGAGGGCGGGAGAAGTTCTTCCTAAACACAGAGTGGTGCCAGATCTCAGTAGGTGAGGATGATGAAATAATAAAGCATTTCCCGTGTGTGTTTTTCATTAGTCCTGTTTTGTTTTTTCTTCCAAGTGCTGTGGAAACAGAACAGAAGCCCATGTTTCAGCCATGACTGCAATGGCCTCCTCATGGGAATAACAGCTGCATAAATAGGAGGGAAGCCCTCAGTGGAATTGCTTCCAACACCTTTCTAATGGAAATAATGATTTGCAAAGCCCAGTTTATACCTTTGCCACGTAATTAGTAGCCAAGATTAAAAACATTGTTCCAACTCCCAGCATCCTTCAAATCTGGCAAGACATTAAATATTCCACTGTGTTCCAAAAAGGTAGCCCATAAGTGATCATTGTAAGGACAGTCTTGGCCAGCTGAGTCAAGCCCTTGAATCAATCAACACTTATTATATGGAAATTAACCAGTTTGATGTCAATTAGTGGAAATTTGTTAGCAGACATAACCTATGAGACACTTTATTTTGAATTCCCAGCTCTCCTCATTGAAGGTGGCTGAGATGGGGCTGAGCACTAAAATCCAGATTTCTTAAGACTCAGAGCAGAATCAATTAAAACAAGGTGTGGGGGGAAACTATCTCAAAATACGCAAAACCTTTCCGGTTTCTTAGGCCCAGTAAGCCCAAGGCACATGGATAATGGATTTTTCCCTATAAAGAGTCAATTTCTAGTTACGGATTTGGGTGCATAACAGTCTATTCTGTATGTGTCAATACTAAGTACAGAAGAAAAAAATGTCGCTAGACAAATTGCAAAACTTACCCTCATTTCATGCTACTTTTAAACTAAAATTCTTTTTCCATCATGTTCTTATAAATTACATTCTCGTATTAAGAAAGTAGATGTTTCCAAATTGAATTTTCTGACTTGATCATTAATTTTCCTCCTAAGAGTAACCAAAAATCAAAATTTTGGCTAGCTGTTGAGACCAGAAGAGGTGACAAAAGGTTTCCTCAAGGCTTAAGGCATAAGACCTGTCTGGCCTGTGACAACCGTGAGTCCCACCTTTTGTTTCAAATTAATAACGTAACATCACGTAACATTTTACCTGTGTATAGCAGCAGACAGTGTGACAGCCTGCTGATACACCATTCAAATTACATATTAGAACTGTGGGTTCAATCTCAAAGCTTTATAGCAATCCTAAAACACAGTTAAGAAGTGAATATTGGATCAGAGTCTTGCTATAATATGGAAAACTCCTGATAGTTTTGGAGTCAGGGTTTCCACATGGCTTGTGGAAACTCCTCTGTAACTCCTATTATCTGACCATGATATATACTGCATGTTACCCTCCCATAAAAATGGGTGCTCCAAAATAATTGAGCCTGATATTACCATCTAGAGTACACATCCACTATTCCTTATTTACAATAACATTGGTCAACATTACTGCAACATCCATACTTCAAACTTTTACCTAATTTGAAGTGTCTCTTAAAACTAAAAATTCTCTCAAGCATTTTAAGTTGCTAGGAATCATTTTTCTGCTTGTTTAATTTATAAACAGTTATTAAATGAGCCGTTCAATGTAGTGCAGTACAATACTTCCAGAAGTTGACAGTGGAGGCACCACTGTCAAACTATAATGTCTTTCCTTTGATACTGATAGGGGTTCTGTAACCTACATGATCAATGCAATTTATCACGAGATTCAGGCAGTGACAGCACTTGCTTGAAATCAGCCTGATAAAGTTGCAATTATTTCTTGATACTGTTGGCCATCCAAGCTTCTATAATGTTTCTGGTAAGAGGTGCTTCTAAGGCCAGCAGCCTCTTTTGGAAGGGTCATGTTTATGCTGATCACATGGCTCCATCCACTATCTTGTAGTAGCATGGGGAAAAAAGATGCTAACATAAAATTGTCTTTCTCTGCTCTTCTTTAAGTCAATTTAAATCTTAACAATAAACATTCTTCACTCTACACATTTAGTAAATTAGTCACGTTATTTTAAAATATGAGCAGACGTTGTTTTTTCTCAAACAAGGAGAGCAGTGCCAGAAATGTTAAAATACTAGAAATGTGCAAAATTTATTACAGTGTGCCTAGAGATTGCTTATTTAGTAATGGGCCTGTACATTGCTGCTGAAACAGATGCATCAATGGTAGTGGGGTAAAATCAATTTATGAAAGAAAATATTTCACTTACGATCAGTATGTTTTGCATATAAATTTTAAGTATATGGCAAAAGAAGTATAGATCTCACTCTAAGGTATTTTCCATCTCTGTAGATGGTGTCAGAGACTACAGTTTAGATTAGGTATGTGGATACATTCTTGACTGTTAAACTTCACGGAAATTTTGCTATGCACTTTAGTGGATGCAAGACTTTAATTCTGGAATTTTTTCTCAGCAGTGATAGAAAATTTACTTTCAACCTCAGTAGCTCAAGGGCATGTTCCTCCGCCAACAAACAGGTATATTTACTGTGGAACTACCAGGGTAGTTACAAGAACTGAACTTTTTTAGTTTCCAGAGGCTGTTAATTTGGGCTTGCAGTACTAAAATTAAGACCCTGCTGGACTCAAATATTTTGTGTTGCTAGAAAATCTTCTCAGTTCACAGTAAGATGGATAATTATGAAAAAATCAACAAAATGTTCCAAAAGTAAGGATTAACTTTTTAAAAAAAGTCTTTAGTAAAACATTTAATTTCTGCTAAAGCAATTAACATCATGAGGTTACTGATGTCAAAGAATCCCATTGGCTTTAAAAGAGCCATGATTATGCACATATCACAAAGGTACATTCAGTAGCCTGCAATATCACCTTATTTATGTGAATTTTAATCTTAAAAATGAATATTGTCTAAAAAATTTACATATATTTGTAGAAAGCAGCTCATTCATTCCTGAGATTATGAAATGGGCCTACCTGTAAATAGGGGACCAAATTATAACAGTATATTTTGAGTTCCTTGGAGGTGTAAGGCAGCTCTTAGGAGAGTTCCTGGGCATACAAATTTATGTACAAGCTGCAAAGCTGAGGGATTGAACTATTATATTATCAGTACTTTCTGTTCCAGTTTCCAACTAGACAAGTAGATTAAAAAGCCTTAAGGGCCATCAAAACCTCAGAGTACAGAAGGTGGGATCCAAGAGACATTGCCAAGTCCTATTCTGCAGTTCTTCGTGTGTAGAACCTTGATAGCGATGAAGAGAAAGACAGTACTGAGTTTTTTATTCTGTGAGTTCAAGAAGTGTTTGGACAATGCTCTCAGGCACATGGTGTGATTTTTGGAGCAGTCCTGTGCAGGACCAGCAGTTGGACTTGGATTATCCTATTGAGTTCCTTCCAACTCAGAATATGCTGTGAGTCTGCGGTACTATTGAGCACCTACTTGCTACATAGTGACAACAATGTCTCTGCACCAGCTGAATGAGAATATGCAACACTAAAAATTCGAATCACTTTTGGCTAGAGCATTTTAAATTAGAATATCATTGGAAACATTCCATTTAACTGCCTCTTTTCACTTGATCTTCAACTCTTGATTCAGCATCTGACTGATGACTGAAACTGGCTTTAGGTGAACTTAGTGACTAATGCTTAGTAAATAAAAGCAAACACTTCTGGCAGTGATGCTGTAAACTAGGCTAGCTATATTACTTGTTCCAGTCTCTGTGACTGGTTCCCATCTTAAAGCACCAGCAGAAAGCCTGACATTTCATAATGGTCTGCAGCTTTAAGGAGAAAACCACTCGCTCTATCAATTGAACCCTGGAGGTGTTGCTGGCAGAGGTAATAAGACTCTACATCCACTGATATCTGTGTACATTGTATTACAAACCTGCTATTAACTGGGACAAGAAAGAAAACTGCTAACATTTTGTATTTCAATTGTGTGAAATGTTTTCCTGAGGATGTAAACAGTATGTACACGCACAATATATACCTGCTCCTGGTGTAATCTGAGTGGCACTTCTTTACATTTTTTCAAATGAAGTGCCATTTCATTACAATCTTTCCACAAGGCAGATGTTTCAGGGTATATCTGTTTTGCATTATAAGAACACATACAGCTTCTTAAGGATAAACAGCATCTCTTAATGATGTCTCTTTACACAAGGACAGATACTCTGAAGAGAGAGAAAGGTCATGTTTTGGGCTCTTAGGAAACAGGCTAGTAACCCTGAGACGTCTTTTGGGGTTCTCCCATCCTCATCTCACTTCTGAATTTTTGTCATGTCAGAGTACAGAAGACAGACTACTGTGAGTTGCATGTGGCAGTAAAAACAAACAAAAACCATTAAAAAAAAATTCCCACACAGACTACCATAAGTTGTATGTGGCAGTAAAAACAAACAAAAACCATTAAATAAAATTCCCAATCACATATGCAAGACTCTTTGATATTGAGAAACTGTAAAAAAGATTTTTTTTTCATACTCAGTTAACTGCTTTGACAACTGTTTTTATTTGACTCATTGCCTCAGATAGCAAATACCAACAAATTCTGGTCTGAAAAATTCAGTGGATTATAGATCTTAAAGCATCTTTTCCTCTCAGTACAATGATTCCTATAATCTTGTACCCCAATTATTCTGATATAACTTTAATAAGTTTGCAAAGCCAATCATGGAAAGAAATACTAGAATAATGGAAGTCTGTATAAAACTAACTCAAACCTCTTACATGTATGCATCTTACAAGAGTCTTTAGTTACTTGACTGCATGCTACTTTTGATAGAAATTACAAGACATTTTTCACAAGTTCCACAATATTTTTCTCAAGTTCCAGGATGAGGTAATAATATACAGGATAAACAGTGACCACTAAATAAGAAGCTCTTGAATCAGCAGTTTTTATCCTATTGCCAGTATATGGTCCCATTAATTTCTTCCCATGCACTGTTCAAAGCATGTTCTAAAGACAGAAATCCTCATTTTACCATGTGGTCCTCATCAATACAGCACTTACTTTCTGTGAAGCACCTATCTTCCTACTATCTCTTTGAGGGAAACAGGTATTACATCTAATTCACAGCTGTTGACTTAAGGTAGATTGATAAAAATCAGAGAACCGTAGAATATCCTGAGCTGTAAGGAACCCACAGGGGTCATCAAAGTCCAGCTCTGGGCCCTCCACAGGACAGCCCCAAGAATCAAAATATTTTTAATAATTCTGAGAGCAAACACTTCTTGAGCTCTGTCAGGCTTGGTGCTGGGACCACTTCCCTGGGGAGCCTGTTTCAGTGACTGACAACACTGAAAGGGTGAAGAACATTTTCCTGATATCCAATCTAAACCTCTCCCAACACAACTTCAGGTCATTCCCTTGGGTCCTGTCCCTGGTCACCACAGAGAAGAGATCAGTGTCTGCCCCTCTGCTTCCTCACAGGAGGAAGTTGTAACTGCAGTTGAGGTCTCCCCTCAAGTCTCCTCCAGGCTGAAACACCAAGTGACCTCAGCTGCTCTTCATACAGCTTCCCCTCCAGACCCTTCACCATCCTCATGGCTCTCCTTTGGATGCTCTCTAATAGCTTAATATCTTTTTCATATTGTGGCACCCGAAACTGCCCCCAGGACTTGAGGTGAGGCCGCCCCAGTGCAGAGCAGAGGGGACAATCCCCTCCTTTGCCCGGCTGGTGATGCTGTACCTGATGCCCCCCCAGGACAGGGTCAGCCCTCCTGGCTGCCAGGGCACTGCTGACTCATGTTCACCATTGATCAGGACCCCCAGATCCCTTTCCATGGTGCTGCTCTCCAGCCTCTCACTTCCCAGTCTGTCTGTACATCCAGGGTTGCCATGTCCCAGTGATATTAAACTTAGAAGTTTCCAATAAATTTGGCTGCCCATTTTAGATGGTTAATTTGGCAAGAGAGGGGAGGAGTGATTAATAGCATGTAGTACTTCATACATTCAAAATTCATCTGCCAGTGACTTTTGCTGTGAGCAATCTTTAGTGCTGAAAGTCACAGCATATAAGAGTTATTGACCATGTGCAAATTTGCTGCAGAGCAAGATACATGGCATCACGATGACCATGTGTGGTAGAGACAAATCCAGGAAGATCCAGGGAGAGTTTTCCTTTGGCTGACCTTAATTTAAATTTCTAATTTTTGATCAATGATTTCAGGTATAGCACTGGTCTGGAGCCCTGGTCTTGGGAGAATGAAGTATCAGCTGTGGCTCACATGCTCCAAACACCTGAGCTGAAAGACTATCAAGTAGACTGAAGATTTAGTATTCATCAGAGCCAACTGGTTATGCAAGAAATAAAATCCCACAAGACTATTCCTTGAATAGTAGCAACAGCCCATTTTCAGTTCACCTGCCCCCAGGACACACCAACTGCCATAGTAACAACTTCCATTCATAGCTCAATGCACCACATTTTCCAAAGGTGTCAGTGTCACTCTCACTTTTTCAGATCCCCAGAGCATTTGGGAGATGGTTTGTAATTCATGCAGCAAATTATTAACTGGGCAGCAAGTGAGGGTCATGGACCTCACTACAGGGGTCTGGAATTCAGCTCACTTAGTAGGAAGAAAGAGACCAAAATAGCACTATACCATTCATGTCTTGAGGCATGGTACCACTGGCTTGAGCACTCTGTTAGATTAAAAGGCATCCAGATGCCTACACCCTTAAAGGTCATTACAGTAGTCAAAAATCTGCCTATTGCTACCATTAATCTGAGCACACTGTGTTGCATGGGGTTAGTTATAGCTCTACATCTCTTGAGGTTTTCTCTTCTGCTCTGGGAACTCACTGCTGCCAAACTCCTCAGGGCTGTGACTCCAACCTGCCACAGCCGTGGGTAGGAGGATGGAGAAGAAATACAACTTCTTCAAGGTGAAGTGTCAGGACAAGCCATGCTGAGTTTTCTTGTCTTTATAAACAAGGTCTTGGGAGGATATGCAGACCTTCAGTGTTGGCTGCCTTGCACTCCAAGGAGAACATAATTATTCTTCTGCACCAAAGTACAAGTAAGCTCTGGCCAAACAATGTAAGATTTACTGCTTCTTCAATTTCTTTTTAACTACAGCTTGAAAAATTTAACTAAATCCCACATACTAACAGAATATCTTATGGAAAAAATCATTTTAATGCCTTGGATTTATTAAGTATATGTGTTATATTAGTCAGAAACAGCATAACAGAGGAGCTATGTTTGAGTGCTACATATTACAGTCTTTTTTACCACTTAACTAAAATGGTATTTATACCAGCTAATATTAATTACTATCAAGTGAAACTCAATCTCCTGCATTTTAGTTTATAGTGGTCATTCTTAGATAGGTATTGTCATTTTTATCTGGACTGGAAACTCAAATATATTTTATGTTTAAAGCACAAGTGAAACAATAGTCATAGTGTACTGAGCAGGGAACAAAATATCCCCACTTACCATGTGACGTTGCAGATGCTTAGACCTATGTGAAGCTGGGGAGGGTTTGAAACAACTACACATCATACTGATCTACACAATCTACACTATCTACTGAGGTAAAGTTATGATTTCTGGATGTTTCAAGGAAGTACAATACATTTTGCCCCCTGAAAATAAAGCAGTAGAGTTTTGACATAGAAAGAAAGAACAGCTTCATAGCTACATATTCCAAGCAAATATTTAGTGTAAAGATATGAGGAAGCAGTGAACACAAAATTAAGTAGACAAGTGATGAGAAGGCAGTGTAAGAAAGGGAAAACAGGTAGAAACTGTCACAGCAGGTTGTTAACTTCAGTGAATGGGAGACATGGAAGATACCTGTAAGGGTCTAAGCATGGTTTGTAGTGCTTCTGAAATAGACCCCGAAAAACAAGGAGTTGAAACCTTTTCTGCCCTGTAAACCATTCTTATAGTCAGAAGCACCAAAATGCTGCATCAGCTTAGAGCTGTCATTTATTCTGTCAGCAACACAGTGGAGGTAAGAAGAGGATGCAGAATAGTCCACACGCACACTGCCGTATTACTCCAAGGCGGAGAAGCTTCCAAGCTGCTGCTCTACACCAAAAGTGTTTTTTTCAGATAGTACAAAGCATCCCGACCAATGGCCAGGTTTTACCCTCAACACAAACCTTCTTGTGAAGTGCACTCCTCTCCCCTGATTAAATTCCCCTAGAAACACAAATGCTGAATGCACCCAAAGCCTAGTTTGCATCCCTGAAAGTTGTCCTCTGGTGCGTTCTAAATTAGGTAGCAAATACAAATCCTAATTTGCACATAAAGGATCTATGTCAAAAATCATATTTCTTCCATGTAATTGGTTTCCTTTTAATCCTGACCTTAATGTATATCATTCTTGCTGAACTGCTTCAAACAGGCTTTGAACAAGGATTTTTTTTAAATGTTAAATAATGAAAAAAATGCCATCTTATTTTACTGCTTACTTCAGGATTCAGAGAGATGAAGAACAGTGACAGCAGAGCTGTTCACCCATAACCCTGGGACAGCAGGTAAACTGACAGTGTGTAATTACTAAGAGGTGATATTAAGTTAAAACATATAGCCAAAATAGTGCTATTGCATATGCATCCCTTGGTCTTCAAGGCAGTGTTTAAAATAAAAAACCTTCACTGAGACAGAAAAACTGCTATAGTTATATCATAGCACACTGAGTTGCAAACCTTTTAATGAAAGACATAATTCTTCTGCTGTCTGCATCATACTATATTCTCATGCAAAACACTTTAATGCATAGTGTAAATTATCTAAGACTTTCTTAGTATGTATTACATTTCTTAATCATAGATATTGGGTGTAAAAAAAAGAGAATTATGTGACATGCTGCAAAACAAATTGCTTGGTGTTAGCATATACTAGCTGGGTCTATATTGGAAAAATGCATGCATAGGAGGGAAGGATTTTTTTTTAAATGTGCAGAACTTGCTTCTGAGTGGATATGTTATCAATGAAGCAAAAATGACTAATCTGAAATGATGGTGGTCTGATTTTCAGCCAATATAATCAGTTTAAAAGCATGGGATCTAGATTACAGTCTGGATGATCTATTCCTTTTGACTTTCAGAAAAAGCTTCATGTCTGGAAAAGGATAAATATAAATAAACCAAATGTTTTCACCTACTTTCTTAATTCATTACATTCACTTTAGCTATAAAGAAGTTTTAAATGCAGATCTTGTTTTCAGCAATGAAATGCTTTTGTTTCCAACTTAGCAGACAGATTTGTTTTGCTGATGTCTCATCAGCTGAACACTGCAGCAGTGTAAATAGTGGACAATGTCATCAGCACCTTTTAAGGTATGAGCTTCTCACAGATGTCCCTTTTGAGAACAGGATCTGATGAGACATGGTATCTAATCTTCTGTCAAGTTTGACTGAAGGTGAAGCTTATTTACATTACGCTAATGCTGAATATTTCTGAGTACTAAGCAGAGGATAGAATTTAGCATATTCTATATTATTTATGTAATAGAATTTCATTCAAACAGATGACCTACTTTGAATGCAACCTGAAAATCCATGTGTCAAACACCATCAAATAAACCAGAATTTATGAAGGTTAAAATCTTGAGACTCTCACAAAAATATAAATGCATATTGCAGTTGTGAGCACAGAGGAATAGGACAGCTTTTAACATGGACTTCTGGGAATAAGACATATAAACACTAAGAAATCCATGATCTGGCAGCTCAAAATGGATTGATTGCAATCATCACACCTAATCATTACAGATACATTGTTCCATGTATAAGCTCTCAGCTCTCTAAGGACCAAGTTTAATGATGGTTTTGTATGTGTTCTTTGTTGCTAATATACAAATAGTGGTACACATTCTGAGAGATGCTGACTACCTGGAGGCAGTGTTCTTCAAATCATAGTGGCTTTTGAATTATGTTCATAATCCAGGGCAGGGTTGGAGAGGACACACACACACACGACAATGACAATGATACCGAACTGTGCCTCCCACTTTGTTCTATGTCTGATTTCTTTAAGCATACTGAACTATAACAATATTGTGAACTTTATTACTAAAGGAAAATGTTACTGATTACAAGCAAGCACAGAACTATGCAATGAATTGTTAATCAAAACATACATGCTAAAATGCACACTTACATTGCAAACAAACAAACCCTCCCAATTTTAATTAACATAGACATTAAAAGTAACTTATGCCCTTAGTGAATTATAAAAAGAAGTAACGTTGTAAAATAGACAACATCAAAAGACAGTAACACATTTTTAACAGAACACAAATGGATCTAAAAAAAATTGCTTGTATATCTTCTGGGGTTTTATTCATACTGTGGATGAAACACTGGCTGATATTTGTGGCGGTTATTCATGACATGTCTGGTTGTGTTATGACCTTCCCTTTTTTATTGGTTTATTTGATGTTTGTGGTATTTTATATAATTGATTTATGCCTCATGATATGTTTGGGAGCTTTCTAGTAATATACAACAGTGATTGTATGTCTGTAGTGATGTTACATATTGCTGTTTGTGAGTTTTCTTGGCCAGGTCACCATTGTAAATAAAACTTGTTCTCAATAGATTTTTATGTGGTTAAAGATTTTGACTACTTGAGTGACTGATTGATGGATCGTAAAGCACTTGCTAGCAGGACAACAGGGTATCATAAAAACCGTGTCATTGGTATTTCTGATTCCAAACCCTGTTTAGTTGTCCTGATGTGTGTAGGTGTCCACAGCATTTCATAGTCTTCTTTCTTGGGCTTACAGCAGTGTTGCAGAATTTCACTTGTTCTTAGGTAATTATCCTCTACATCCGTCCTCTGATACTCTAATGAGACCTTTAGTGAAAACTCTACTAGAAAGTATACGGAAATTGTCGGTCCCCCCTCTCTCTAGCTTCTCTTTGTGTCTCCTCCTCTATTTGATTCCCTCTTTCTTTTCCTTCCTTCTTTCCCTGTCTTTCTAGTCAGGTTTCTATGACATAAATAACAAATGGGAATCAATATTCCAACTACTACAGTGATGACTTTTCAAAGAGATTTTCAAATTCCCCCTATAAGATACAGATTACAAAAATTACTCAACAACTCCTTCTTTATGTGGGCCACGCTTTGAGTTTCTGTAACTAAACCTATAGAAATTCTAATTAATTGCACATAAAACCTATTTTGCACTGTCCAGAATAGGAAAAGACTGCCAGTTTTTAGTTCATTAGTATCCTTGAACTCTTGTTAATGAATATGTGTAACATCTATCCAGATGGAGAATAGTTCTGTAAGATGACAAATAGCATAGATCTCTCCTGGTTACACAGCAGCCTGTTAGCAGGGTCTCTGTTATAAACTCTCATTAGCATTTCCTGAGTCTAGTTAGTCTAGTTGGTCCAGACATGGTTTGATTCTATCTAGAGTCAAGACCGTGGCTTGATACCTCATCCAAAGTAATGTTCACTGTTGCACATTCACTGCCTCTCTGCCTTAAAGGGAGCTCAGCACAGGGTGCAGGCAGAAATTAGCGTAACGAGCTTTGGCTTTTCAAGGGAAAAGAGGAAAGGGAAGTGAGAGATCTCATCTGACCAGCCATCATCTTCTTTGTCTTAAGAAACCTGATAAAATCAAAGCACAAAATCTTAAAAGTAATGCTATTTAACAATAGCCACTTTTGTCTATTTCCAGACACCTTGGGTCATGCGAAACACCATGGCTGAAATGATGAAACTTACTGTCAACAAAGACACAGTTGTACAACTCAGTAATTTCTCCCATCCCCCACCCCTTTTTTGTTCTGTAACCTCGTTCAGTTCACAAAATGAATAAGAAAGATACAGTTTTTCTTCTCAAGCTAGTTTTCTGCTAGTTCAGTATTTTGAAGGGGCTCGCACAGTTGTCAGAAACTGGCAAAGGCAGCAACAGAAGGGGACCATGGCTTTCCGTATGGCTCTCTGCAGCAACAGTGACCTAGAAAAGTTCAGGCATGACTTGTGGTGCACTGGCTTGTTGCAAAGGATCCTTGTGTAAAATACAGGATGAGAGAAGAAACTCAAAACTCAGACTTTGCGAAACTTGATTTCAGCATTTACACATAGGACACTGATGATGGTATCAAAGAATATACACAGAGAGACAAGCACAAGTTCTTATCCGATTTCTGTCTCCTACCTTCAGAGACAGCGTTTTTAAACTTCTTGTGTAGAAACCATTTGATAGGGCTTTGGAGCTAGTATTGCTTCTGATTTTTCTGCCAGAAACAGGAAGTAGCTTGAGTTTAGGATTTCACAGATCCTGGCATATTTGATTACATTTTACTTTGGCTCTGAACCAGCAAAGCAACAAAAGAGTGAAGACCAATAGGTTAGTTGGTTTCTTGGCATATTTTTAAGGCATAGAGTAATGGTAAGGCATAGAATAACTGAATTCATAACCTTTCTTATTGTTTGTGTGAATTTAGAAGATTATAACCAGTTGGGATTGTAACAGAAGAAGCCCCCCAAGGAAATCATCTTTAGAAACTTTGCTTTACATGATCTGTCTGATAGTTAACAGGGAAAATGAAATATCTGCAGAAACTTTATCATGACTGTAAGGCAACACTGCCTTTTTTTCCCTTCCCTCAAACTCTGATATGAGGCTTTAAACAAAGATAAATCAATTTGTTTCCCATTCATCTTTGGTAAACTCCTAACTACTCATGCAGGTACTGAAAATTTCCATTGAGGCACACAGAAGCTTCCCACTTCCTTCACACAAAATGCAAGACTCTAGCCAGAGTTTGCATTTTTTTCTCAAAAACATGGTGTGCAAGATGATGACAGATCTACCTTCACCTACCTTTCCATGCTTACCTCTGAAGGTGTGCTCTCTTTGCCTACAGTATAGGTAAAGACTATTTCTGATGCTGTGGAGCAGAAGCATGACAGGAGATGGTCCCTGCAAAAGCAGGAGCTGGGCTAAATTGCTTTTGTTTATGTCTACTTTCCCCTTCATGAATAATATTATGTTTGCAATTGCCTCTAAAAAAAGTGTTCCTGAAAGCAGCAGCCCAGCACCTGTGAGATGTTATGGTAGTAGGAAGGTGAGCTGGCAAGAAGGATTGAACAATACCAAGTATGCCTTAGCATTTAATGACCTGAGTTAGCAAAACTGGCGTGTTTAAGAACAACACCCTGCAAGCAGTACTTCTCTACATAAAGCCTTAAAGATAATCCCAGCACTGGACAATTCTAACTAGTAAATATGCTGGTGCAAGCTCCAGAAGAAACACTTTTGAAAGGACTCATGTAATGTATACCTCTGGCATGCTTGTAAGCAGAAAGCAAAATGAAAGACTCCAAAATGCCCCATCTTTGATCTGAAGAATATGTATTTTAAGAGTAAACAAGTGAACATAAAAACCAGATCAGATTGGATCAATTATTCTACAGGCTCAGAGCTCTGCTTTCACCAGTGGCCTGGGTTAGGTGCTTCAAAGAAAACAGCTGGCTGTTTATGTGATGTCCTACATGGCAAAAAGGGCTGAGATGACTCTTTCTTGTCCCTGTGATCAGCTAACACCCTTGAGTATGAATTTGATGGCCCCTCCTAGTACGTAAAATTACAAATTATATTATCGGTCATAAAGTTAAGAAGTCCCTTAAAAATCCTGTTACAATATTTAACTCTTTGACTTCTACAGGTTAACAAATATTCACACTGTGAAAAAAAATATTTAATGCTTATTTTTTAACTAATACAGTAATTTTCTTAAAATCATTACAGCTAATGATGGAAATACGTTCTATGTGATGCCTATAAATTATACTCCTAAGTTCCTGATGTCTTGAAGTCTTGAAAAATATCCAGCATTATTCAAAAAAGTTACATAAACAACCTACTTAGTTATGTAAGTACTACAGCAAAGCTGAAGTGAGTTTGTTGGGACAAACCATGGCTCGATAGGTTTCGATCTAATTCATGTTAGCTTACCTTTAAAACGGCAATTTTTCTTTCTTTTTGCCCTTCCTTTATTTCTAGTGCTTGTGCTTTAGGCACTGAAAGCAGGCTCTCTCTCCCAGCTCTGCTAAGCTGCTGTGCCTACACGCCACCCTACCTTGCAGTAGCTGGGTATGCTTCTTACCAAGTCTGTCTACAATAACAATTATGCAAACACCAGCAGTGATTTTGGAATACAAATAAATGCCCATTGAATACTGCACTGAGACAGTCAAACCACCACTAACACCAGGGTGTCTTTTTTCTTAAAGCCTTAACCCTTTGAATCACAACACTTTCCTGAAAATTGTTTAATAAGCTTCTTTTACCAAAATAGAAAACATGAGGAGAGAAGGAATAACACATCTTTAATTAGAAAAATTCAAATCAGCTCTTAATTTAATTCACCATACCAGCAGCCATGATTAGGTCTGCATCATGATATATCTCCAATACTATCAATTTTCATAAATGCAAACTTTCCTGAATATGGTTCTGATGTATCCTGACATTTTAAAATATGTCCTATTGTCCTTTCCTGTGCAGCAGACCAAGCACAGAGTGTTCAGTCCTATATCACTGTCACAGTGGTATTAGACCAGATGGCTGCTTCCTTGCAGAATCAAGAATTAGAGATAATTTATGCTGTTCACTGTTATTAGAATGTAAAAATATAAAGAGTTTGCAGCATGCATACATGAAAAGCTGCTCAGATCCATCAGTGACATGCTGGTGAAAAGCATTTATCCCGTTACTGCACTCTTAAAGACTTTGGTGAAGCTATGGACTTCTGCAAAGCCTATTGACTGTTCTGCATAGGATACAACACAGGGGGCTATCTGACCTAGGTTACAGTGCTGATTTGGTGGGGCAAGAGTATTCTGAGTTGGGAAAAATGTCCAAGAGTTGCCTTCTTTCTTCTTTCTTGTGAAATAATTCCACCACATGAATGTTCCCATTAATACTTGACAGTTATTTTTATGTCATGAAGAATGAAGTTTAAAATGGAAGCTTTCTTCATTCAGTCTGTTAATCAGTACAGGAGAATACTTCTCAGTAAGACCTCATACCAAAGGGCATTGGAGTTACATAAATTTGCTCCTGTGCCAGTGAGGGGAGCGAGTTTTCCTTATCAGGGCATCATTGCAACCCGTGTCTCTGCTCTACCGGTACATATGTATGCACCACAGTGTGTCAAAATACTGAAAAGAGAGGGTGTCAGCCTGCCTATTATCGAGTCTGAGCTCATTATAGGTAAGAGTCTTGTCTGTATTTCAAACAGCTGAATCATTTGATAAAGATACATTATTAATGCAGCTGATTCATTTGGAGGAACTTCTCAATTTATTCAGGAATTAAAATGTCTCAGGTTCCTAAAAAAAAGGAGAGAAACGAAGGGGGGCAGAACTTAGTGAGCTTGCCCATGTTGCTGCAATAAATTGTATCAAAACAGAAGTCAAAAGCATGTAAGGATGTAAGGACAACCAAATGTCAAACACTTGTTTGCAAGTAGCAATAGTTTGTTGCTTTATCTTTCCATCTCAGGAAGTTTAGCACAGTACTCCCTGTGAATGATGTCAGAGTTGTAGCCAGATTAAGAACAAACATTTTCATCAGTATTTAGGAATATTAAAGGGGGAGAAATTTTACTGGCATTCACTGAAATTACACACTTACCCTATGTGATTTTGGAAAAAGTGTGTCACTGAGAGAGTTATTTGGGTTTACTTTAATCTTTAAAGTATACTGAGAAACATTACTAGGGACAGATTTGCTTTCAGCTCTCAGTGAGTGTATAATTTGTATTTATGGCATACAATGGAAGTATTGTGACTTTGAATGACTGACTAACACCTTATGAAAGTCATTACTTTTGTATCAAGAACAATATTTGTAACATAATGTGTTCTTAAACTGATCAGGACAGCAGGAAGCAGCTAAGTGGATCACTTATCTTTATCTTGCAATTTAACCTATGTTATGACAGGGAACAAAAAAATTAGATAATTTATAATTTTCTGTCAGTGTTGCATATTTTGGGGTAAGACTGTAACTACTTGGTATAACTGAAGAGTAAGGAGGTTTGCCTGGCAAATAGAACAAGAAAGGTTACTTTAGAGTACAATGAATTACTAGCTGACTGTTAGAACCTGATCACAAAGATTTCTTGCATTTTTGCTTCCTGACCAGTGTTGTAGATGATGGAATTTTACCCCTGTAAAAGTCCTAGTACTATTTTTATTAAAATAAATTCTATTAGAATAGAAGATAGTTGTTATGCAGGAGCAGTAACTCACATAATATGAGATGGCATTTCTTTCCAGCTCTTGCTGCTCCGCTGGTTCTAATAGCAACCTGGAGCTCAATTTCCTCCTCAAGAACATTGCATTTCATGTGGAATGTCAATTATTAAAATGCAGTGTCCCGTGTCTTACTTTTCACTAGATGAATTCATTTGCAAATTTGCTAATTTATGTAAATGATCCTTAACCTGTAACTGCCTGGCATGTATTTCTGAGTGCCTTTTTTCAATTCAGAAATACATACAAAGACTACCACCAGCACATTAACTACCTTGTGTCACTGTTCCAAACCCCAAAGATTTCATTTCAGAGTAACCCAGAAAGGATATCTGATGCTTCTTTCCATTTTGCATTTTCAATATCATTAGACCACTCAATATAGGTAAATGCTCTTTAAAAGAGCATCTCTAGTCATAATCATTGGTGGTAAGTATAGTTTTAGTACACTATTTTGTGAGAAGATATGACCTGAAACTCCTTGAATTTTTAATTTGGTTTTCAACTTTCAGTTTTTCTCAGGAGGTCGTTGTTACTTACAGTGGGCCCAATCACAATTCCTAAGATCACTCCTGAATTTCAAATTTTTTGCAGCTAAGTCTCTCCTTTGCATTTCAGAAGTTAAAAGACAGACAGGGAATTTCCTTCAGGCAGTCAGTGGTTCAGCTGCAACTCTGATCTGTGCATAGATGCCATTCTAGATTGGGCTCTTCAGTTCTGATTCCACCAAAAGCACAATCTCTGTGCACCCCTAAGTGTTTCATTCTCCAAATGAGCTCAGAAACTCAAACTCCTCCTGTCTGTCTGCAGCTCTTATGAAAAAAAGGGATATTCAGAAAAACCCAGCTGAAGACACTAATTTTTGCCTGACTTATCTCTGCTGCCCACCCAAACCTCTCCAGTGTTCTCAGGAACCAACAACAGTTTAGAACCTGCCAATGAACCTGGTCTCAGTTGGGGATTTTAACTAAACCTAAAAGGAGGCAATTTTGCTCTATGTTGTTACTGTTCCATAGCCTCCCACAGTCCAAGTAAAAGGATCCAGATTCCCTGTGGTGTAATTGCAGTCACAACTCCATTGATTTCAGTGACCTGTGAATGGCAGATAGGACTATGGCCCAAGGCCTCCTCTTGACAAACCAGCTAGAGCTTGCTTTCTCTTGACTATTATCTGATTTACATGTCCTTGTTCTAGATGCCCACCACACGGGGTAGGTGAACAAAGCTCTGTTTCAGAGCCAGCTACAGAGATCATTCCCAGCCAGCACAGACGTCCCATGACCAGGACTCGGCTCTGAGCCTGAGCTGCAGGGCACAAGTCCTTCACGGTGCTCCTGCCCAACTGGCCACCCCTGCCTGGGGCCCTTGCAGGACGCTGTCGCTCTCTTTAACTGAGCTGAGGTTTTGTTTCCCCAGGGTGAAAGCGAAGGAGAGAGGGCCGAGGTGCCTCCAGCTGACAGGCCAACACACTGTCACGCCAAGCCCAGCTTGCTCTTCCGGAGCTGGAGTGCTCTTGTGTCTCAGTGTTTAGATTGGCTTTAGAAAGTGCAAAGCCAAGAAATGTTTGGCTGCTTTATCCCTGTTTCAGCATTCAGATTGCTAAGAGAAAATCTCAAATGGCCACTTGCTGTGTGTTCTGCAGACATTTTAGCACAAAGTCGGCATCTCCAGTATCACCCTCTCACAGTACCCTGAGGTCCTGGGCATTTGATTTAATTTCTGCTGGGACAGCAGCAGGGAAGATTAGCTAACACAGTTGTCATTTTGGAATTAAAGTCTTTCACTGTATTTTGTTGCCGTTACCTGTAAAAATTTCTATATCTGAAATTCAAAGTAGCCTTTAATCTGCTGCTTAGTTTTCTCCACAAAGGATGTACTTTACGGGATAATGTCTCTTTAAATCTACCCTGAAGATATTCCTCCTGGCCCAGAAGATGCCAAAATGACTTGATGATTTATTTATGTGGAGCTTGGCAGACCATAGTCCAGATTGTGGCTGAGGCTGAATTTTATGAGCATCCCCCCTAGTGAGTATATTTAAAAATTAAAAAAAAAAAGAAAAAAAAGAAGAAAAGAGAAAATGAGGTCTTCATAGATTTTGGCATAAGAACCAAGCAAATATTATCAGGAAGAAGAATGTCTAGGAAGAGAGTTTTAGGACAGAATATAAATATCAATTTATCAATAATATTTTGTGTTTAGAGAATTAGAATTTTCTCTTCATCTTCAAAAAATTAGAAAGGTGAAGTAGGCATTTCTCATCTCAGCAGAAGCTACTGTTTGGTCTGTAATTTTTTTAGCCATATACCACTTAGCATTTTGTCCTGGGAACTGGCTTTTTTTTGCACAGAAAGATGGATGTCTCATTGTCATTCCAGACCATACAAGCGGCATGTTGGTGCAATGATGTAAGAAAGCAATTTTCTGCCCTATTTTATTGATTTATAGTATTTTAGTAAAGTGATAAAAACTTAATGCTAGGGATAAAAAGGAGTCTCATCTGATGTAGAGGCAGTAGAAAAGAATAGAGGACAAGGAAGACCTGGCATTAATACATATTTGCCATGTTTTTTCAGGCCTCCCCCGTACTAGACCATTAACCAAGTTATAAAAACCGTGTCTAAACTTTTTGAGTAAGATATTTTCTAGGCATTAATCCCTTCTTTCAAGGCACAGGTTGGTGCAGGACTCTGGCTTCTTGAAGCATACACATGCACAAGCACATGCAAATCTTAAAGGCCAGAGCAGCAAGGACAACTGTCAATAGTCCTGACTCCTTTGGACTGGGAGCCTCAGTGCTGGGGAAACAGATTCGGGGGCACTTTTGCATAGTGGAATCAGCAACAAGCAAGAATGTGACTCTGCAGCATTTCAAAGCATATCTTCACAGCAGGTCCTTGGGCAGCTTGTCTAAGGGGTCTTACAAAACTCTAAGTTCACATTTTTGCTTGCTGCAGGGGAACTCCTGAAGCAGACAAGCCCTGAGGCAGAAACTCCTACATCTTTAGGTAAACCTCCTCTTGGGATACTCTCTTATCCTTGTGGCTCAGCATAGGGGCTCTTGTTACACCCATGCAAAGACCACAGTTTTGATCCCATCTCCTTTCCCAGTGCCAGGAAATAAAGTCCCCCAAGTCCAGATCCGTAAAAACTGAGCTTGTGCCAATTTATAGGCTGGCCAAATTGTGTTGGAAATCAATTCAGCTGAGAACTACATTACACACTGTTCTACAATGTTGTATACAAGTGAATATATGTTTGATGTCAGTAAATGGAAGCTGGAGCATGCTAGGAAGCAGCATTTTCATCCACAGTGGCATCCCCCACTTTTCTCCAAACAATACAGGGAATATTCCTGTGGCCCCCTAAAAGGTAGCTCAAAGAAAATTCAAAGGTATTCAGGACGTTCTTTATGCCGTTGATAATCAAGGTCAACAGGAAAATATTAACAGTGGCTGCACCCATGCATTTTGGGTTTGTTTGGATTTTTTTAGTTATACTGGAGAACTCCTCACACTGCCAGTGTAATGGGAGAAGGGTATTTTACAGCCAAGCACCAAACTAACCTTCTGAAGTCCAATCTATTCTCATTCACCAAGTGAAATATTTATTTGCCCTTGAAAAGAGCCTGGGTAAGCTACATGCACTACGGATATCTTCAGGACTGGGATTCCCATGTGAAAGAAAGGGAATACCAGTATGACAGCCTAGAGCAGCCCCACTGTACAGTATCAAAGCTACAAGGAAAATGCTTGCTAGATCTTAGTCCTGCTTGGAAACCCTAAGCTGATCCACCAAAAGCACCGATTCACTTCTGACCAAAGTTATTTCTAAAGGCTATACTTGGAGTGGTGAGAGTATATATTTATTGCCAAAAAAATTTCAGAGGATTGAAAATCATGTCAAAATTTTTGGTCCAAAAGGCACTGCATGGAGTACACACAGCTGGCATTGCTGCTAGGGATGCAGATTTAAAACCTGTAAGAAAACAATAAATGGCATATTTGATTTCACAGAATAAACTGCCTGAAGCTTTACCTTTGGAGAACTGCACTGTGTAAATCCAAACACTGACACCAGGGTGAGAAACAATGGAAACAAAATGAGTGTTAATTTAACTTCAGCCTCAACATTTTATATCATAATTTCACTCTGTTGTGTATTGAAACCAGTCCTTGTACTTGACTCAATTTTGTGTCTTTTAATGACCTGTCAAAAACTCAGTCAGGGCTTATTGTATTTATATTTTTAATTAGTATAGTAAGGAGATGGACTGCTTATATTCGATTTTTGTAATTAACTGTGAAAATTTCTGCACCAGGATGATACACTGCACACTGATATGTGTGTTTCTTTATGTTGCATTTGCTGTGTGATATATTGGAGACAGAAGTGTCACTGGAAAGGCATGCCTAAATAGTGCTTCACAGGTTGCTGGAGCACTGAAGGGAGCTGGTTATGTATCATATAATTTATTCTTTGTATTCTAGCATGCAACCCAAGCTGGTACTAAAGAAAATCATGTCAGGTCATGTCATGTCCCCAGCAGTTTTTTGTTACACTGTGGATGTGTAGACTTTATTGCATATGCAAAAAAGTCACACCTTGTCATCTCTTATCATCTCACACACTTGCATTCTCTGGCCACAGAACAAATACTTCATTGATCATGGTTTATGCCTGATTTTTGACTGCTATAAGATGCCTTAGCCACAGCCTTCTTCAAATCCTGCTCAAGATCTTTCAGTGTTTCACCAAATTTTTGACTGTCTTGTTCAAAATTCATAACTTTAAGAGTGGTAGTGAATTCAGGATGCCTAATTCATTTCAGAAGTCCCTACACAGCAAGAGGGTGTGAGTGAAGTCTATTCAATGTAATATTAAGCTTGATTTTGATGAGGAAAAAATGGAGGTGCAGCTGTTCATGTAGACAAATTTAACCTCTGTCCCTCTAATCAGTTTTCTACTGATAACGTAAAAAATAAGAGTTGCATATAGAAAGCAGTGCATAGCTCTGGCAGGCTCGGATCCACATACACTGCTGAGATACCATCAGTGTTCTAACTTGGAATTGTTGCAAGTAAGGAGTAAGAGAAAAATTATCAAGCAACTTTGATTTGCACAGGTGACCTGGAATAATTACACAGCTACCAAACAATAGCACAGGAAGGTTAACACAATTTACTCTGTAATCACCATTGCTCCCAGTGAAGTGACTCTGTGGATCACTATGTAATAGCACACATTATTTCACAGTAACTATGCAGGGACTCAAGACAACAGAGTTTGCTGCCCAAATGGAGGAAATCACTGGAAGCTAAAGAGGTCTGTGCATTCCAAGGAGTGACATGAGTTTTATTAGACGGATGATTTTCAGGTTCTTTATTAATAGCCTCAGAAGTTTGGAGAAGAGCTACAGCACTACTAGAGAAGCTAAGGAAGACCTCAAGTCTATCTCAAGGAGCTTCGAAGCACAGAGGCACTGGCTCTCATGGGTACATTTATAACCCTTTTACCAGTCCCACTGCGTGAGGCAATGCAGAAAGCAGAGAGTTCTTGTGTTCCCCCAGAGCAGGCATTTAAATTTTGTTTGGACTGAAGGAAGATTTTTAAGCCTTTGTGTTGGGCAGCTAGCATGACCAGCTTCAGATCTACAAAATAACAGACCTTGTACTCTGCTTATAAATGCACTGACTCGTGCTCCAGACACCAAGGACATGAACACAAAGTGCCAAGGAAAATGAGAGAGATTATTTAGCCATGCAAGCACAGATCGTGGATGACTTGCAGTCCTGCACACTGAGGGTGCATGTTCAAACACTCTTGAACAAAGAAACCATCAAAAATACAGGAGAATAAGGAGAAAGAAATATGAGATATAAGAAATAAGGAGATACTGTGTTTCTATCCATATGGTTCCTTTAGAATAGGTTAATTTTTATCTGTGCTTTACTCAATCAAATGTTTATTAAGACTGACTGGTCTCAAAGATGCCTTCTAACAAATATATTGCTCTAAAATATATTGCTCTATAGTTAATGTAAGGGAGAACAATATCTTGATTAATGCCTTCCCATTAGTGTATGGACAAACTAGACTGTGTTACTGCATCATGGGCTGAGTTGGTAACCCAAAAGAAAAAATCATGCTCAAGACTGGAGTAACAACAATTGTGGTTCATGGGGGACATCACTAGAGACACCTGAGAGACAGTATTATGCAGTGGAGTTCTCTAAGTAATTCCTAACACCTAATTGTTCATATATATTTAAAATTTTAAATTAATCTATTATAATGCTTATATTAGTGTTGAATTTTAGCACTGAAGTAGTGGCATGTCTGCTTGTTAAAACATTCACAGAAATAACCCACATTGAGAAACTGAACTTTGAGTTTCAGATACTGATTGTTCAGGGCCATCTGCTCACAGTCTGTGGGGCAGGAAGTTACTGAAATAATCTGACAAAATTTCAGTTAGCAATTAAATTTGTGAAAATCTCAAGACAATTGGCAACAACCTGCATGCCGCAAAATACGGCAGTTTAACAAAATAAATATATAGATAATATTTTTGGGGCTGTTTGACTACAACAGGAATGGACCCAACATAATGATCCAGGGGGTCCCTGAGTATCAAATGTCCCGATCATCCTGAATTATGGGCTCTGTTTCGTATGCAACAGCACACAAAGCTGTATTTTAAAATGCTTCTCTTAATCTTCTGCAAGGGAAGCATCTGCCAGAGCATCTAAAACAAATGGTTCTAAATCTTGCCTGATTAGACTCAACTGCAGTTACAACCTACCTCCCCCCTACGTTCGTCTATTACTGTTTAAATCTGTATACATTATTCTCATTGCTGGAAAGATGCAGCAATGCCTCATGATGCTCTTTCTACTCTAATGCTGCATAGCAGTTGCTTTCTTTAGGCCCCAGCTCTTACCTACATCTGTGCTTACTGAAGTGAGACTTTAATTTGCTACAGCACGCCAAGGTATTAATAGACAATTATTTATTGCAAATCTGAACCATTTATACTGTTTACTGGCTGACACAATGTAAAATTTTGATCCAAATGTTAATGTGTCCATGACATTGCATAATTCTATTCCACAGCAAGGTTTATTTCTTTCCTCAATGAATCGAACTTGCAGTATGAGGAAATAGAGTTTTTAATGGATGAATGATTTACAGTCTCAAACTTATAAGACTGCTTACTTATACAAATAAGTGTAAATGTCTAATTAAAATAGCACAGCAAACCAGAAAAATTTAGGATTTTACTGGAGGCAAAACTAAGGGAGAAAAAAGTGGAAATAAGTTGCAAAGTACTTAAAGGATAAATGAATAAATCTTACACTAGTCATTTGGAGGCAATTAAAGTTTTAAGCAGGCATCTTTGAGACCAGACAGTCTTATCAGCATTCAGTTGAGTAGAGCACAGATAAAAATTATCTATTCATAAAGAACTGTATGGATAGAAAAGCACTTCAAAGTCTCCAAATTTCTGGTGAAATTACCCTTACAAATATTTTTTGCGGTTGGGTAAAAAAACCCCCAAAATGAGAAAAAGAGCTTTTTAGATAGGCAAATTTCGTCATACAGAAGATGTAATTTCAAGTGTTTATCTGCTCAAGTTTAGATATCATGCTTGTAATGCCATCTAGACATGGAACCTTCTTTAACTGATACCTGTAGGAATCTTCCAAATCCAGACGTTTGAATTAAAGTAATATTTTTCTACTGGACTGTGATATTAAGTTAATATTTCCCCTTAGCTATGGTAAAGGGTTATAAGGAAGTTCTAATGAAATCTCTACTAAATTCAAGTAATAATACCCAGAACCTGTGGTCAACTCAGCTCACAAAAGACATTCAAAGTCTTTGTAGTATTTCAGTTTATATGGACAAGACTACACTGGAAGGAGCTCCACCAGCCAGAATGAGCCTCATTCAGTACCAGAACATCTGGAAGGTGTCCTATTAATGATTTCATCTGGGGTACAGCAGAACAGCTCCATTCCCCAACCATATTTTCTTTTTCTTTTTTTTTCCTGGTTGGTTTTGTTCTGTTTTTTCAGATTTTTCAAGCCCATAAAGGGCCCCAGACATCATTCCAGGATATCAGCAAGATGAGTAATGGCACTGGGTGAGTTCTGGGTGTATAATGTTGGCGCAGATTTGGGGCTGACAAGCTGTGGCTCCATGGAAGCGATGGTAACAGGTAAGAGGTAGGGGGATGCATTTCTATACATCACAGCAGAATAAAACTAGCCAGTGTGACTTTGCTCACTGCATAAAAATGGATATTCTGTACAGTTCTGAGATCCATGAAATAAGTGGAAATAGGATCACACCTGTACATCACAAGCAAGTGTTGAAGCATTTTTTTCAGGAATATCGATAGTGATTTTTTCTGCACCTGTAGAGCAAAAATCAGACTGAAGTGGAAAAACAGCTAAATTCATTCCTTTTCCATTACTAATTTAAGAAGAAATAATATATAGTTGTGATTCTATGTCTGAATGGCCTCATCAACATAAGCATTGCATGTGGTGCTTTTAAAAACTGAGCACCCAGGCAAGGCATGGCTATAGCAGTGAGGCTGCTCACACACCAGTTGCTTCTTTGAAGTTCTTTAGAAAACAAATACAAGAACAGATATTTTGAGGCCTATTATAGTACTTTGTAAAATATGACACAGGAACTAACATGCAGGCAGTGACTGCAGTGGCAGAGATAATGCCACTGTGAGGCTGAAAGAAATGATGAATAAGAAGGATTTTGTTTACCATCCCTCCCTCCAAGTACAACAGTCAGAGCTGTCCCGAACAGTCCCTGTTCCTGCTGTGAATTAGACGACTTTTTCTTTTTGTTTAACATACATTCACATTGAGATGTCTTTTTGAGCTACCAGGATACACGCTGTTGATATATATTAATGACAGGATGCAATTTTTACTATTATTGTTCTGTAATATAGAATATGTCTAGCTACATTTTGTTTATTATTCATAATGCACAATGAGAGAAGACACCAGAATGGCTCTTTTGGAGGCCTCACATGCTAGGCTGCAAATGTGTATTAACAATAGTACACATTTATGTGTTATGGTTTCATAAAATGCATTTGCATAATATGAAATCATAATCTCAAATGTACAGTAAAAACCCTATGAAAAATAGTTACTTCTCATATACTACACAATGGTTGATTTTAATCTTCACTGTCTCAGATGTGGAACTAGTTATCAGGGATTTTTTATAATGGGAAAAATGCGTAGCCCATCCTACAGAATTAAGTCTTGTAAAATGAACCAATCAAACAAGAACCTTTTGTAAAATGGAAAAGATGGTTTGGTAGTAATTTGCATTCACACTTCATTTAATATACTTCCAGGCTGAGATGTTACTTCCAATATCATACCAGAAACTGAAATAAACAGGCAATGCTGGCAGGCCTGGCTGCACAGCACTCCAGGGGCCTATGAATGCAAAAATGTGCAGTGGGAGCAGAGCAGAAATTAGCTGAGAGCAGAAGTCACTGGCACCTGGAAACCAGCTCAGAGGGAACCTTTGCAAGAATGTGATGCTTTCAAATTCCAGTGTCCAATGCATCCCAGGACAGTTTTCTCCTAGTTTGATTGCAGAGATGGATAAGTCTGTTTCAGTGTTGCTTCCACTTAAGTGCAGCCACTTGTAGGAAAAGATTGACTACCTGGACATAATTCCCAGTGTCATAACTACAGCCGTATGTATGCCACAGCTACAAGTTCAGTGAGGGAAACAATGATTTCTACTTTTCTTCTTTAGAAAGAATCATGGCATTTTTCACCTTGACTGGCTACTGTGCTATTTATTTAGACAATTTGACTCTGAGCTGCTTTTTGCTACACACACATTATCAAATGATTAATGGCTAATTAGCATTTTCCTAATGGAAAATAAATGTAGATATGAGTGTGTGCCATTATGTTTCCCCTTTTAGTTCAAATTATCACATTTGCATTTTTATCAATAAAAATCTATGAGTTTTCTTTTTGCTAAGCCAAATGAACAGTCTTAATTATATTTAAGGCTCCAGTCCTTCAATAGATATTGTCCGGTACCCTGCTGCACCCACACCTGTCTATCACACCTTGCCAAGTTCTCTTCCCTTCCTTAAAGCATCATTTCTTGGTATATGGAAAATGTCAGCACTCAGTTATCTACCAGAATTTCTGAGCTCTGACTCCTCTAAGCTCTATGGTGACTTGTTCAGACACTTGGCTCTTCACAGATGAATATATGTGGAATTATTGAGATGAACTGTTTGATGGGGTGAAGGGGAGAAATGAGTTTTCATACTAAGATTATCATTAACATTTTTACAGAACGAGTGGCTTTAAAGCTAAAGGAGATGGAGGTCCCCAAGAAAACAAATATGAAGGCTTTTGGGGGTTCTTTTGAGACTTTTACTGATTTACAAACCACCAGAAAAAATGTACTTTGGCTGTGAAGAGTCACAGGTTGTCTAGTCACAATCCAGTACTCTCAATTTCAGCTGAGACTGAAAACAGAAAAATAAATGCTTCCTACAACAATGTATGATAAAGAGAGTTATTATTTCCATTTACCTGTCCTTTATATCAACACAGACAGCTAATCCAGGTGAATCTACCTGTATTTGTCATTGCCAGTGAACTAAAACCATAGAGAATTCACACTAAGGAACATAATTCCACCTTTTTAAAGCTTCATTATGTTATAATTTATTTAACTGGAAAGTGGGATTTTCAGACATGACTATTAGTGCCATGCTGTGGCTGCTAGTAATCAATGACTTGAGAAAGTCAAGAGAAAGGGGAGAATGCATTTAACAGTGATTATTTTTTTTATGATGGTGTGTTTGTGCTGCTCACCAGAGATGAGCCAAGCAATTTTCTGAAGCAGTCCACTCTCACCTCCTTGTCATATGCAACAGATTATAGAAAGAGAGCAATTTCCAGCACTGGAAATGGCAGCTGAGTAACTCAAATACTTACCTAAAATAAATACTTTCAAAGCTACCCTCCCCTCAATTTCTTTCACCTGTTGCCTTGTTTGAGGATGGATCAAAACTGACACTGCCCAGCTCCTGGGAGCATTCAGTCACATGAATGTTTCATCCATGTTTTCACAGCTGAAAAGAGTGACACATGAACTGAGTGGTACCAGTGAAATGGCATCAGCCAGAGTGTGCAGAAAGCCTGGAACCATACTGGAACACTTCTGCTTTTCACTAGATGGGAAACTTTGCTCCTGCCCAGGGTGAGAAAGGACAGATGCCACCCCTTGCTGTGATTACTGAAGAATCTACACTGCCTGAGCTCCATCGAGAAGCATTGCCTAACATAACTGTTGCTCCCAGGTGACACACATATTTCTTCAAAGGATAGTATCCTATCCAACTACTGCTCCAGAGAGGAGACAGAGCTTTAAAATGGAGGGAGGAGGGAAGGTGTTATGCTGCATCCAAATAACTTTACTCTGGTCTTGATGTTGCCTAGGGAGAAAACAATAGGGGAAGGGGTTGGGATGAAAATGTGATTTAAATAGTTTTTAAAAAGCCTAGGGGAGAAAAGCAGTTCATTTTTTTCATTCATGCTGATATTGACATCAAGAATGGAATCTCTTTCACACATCTAATAAACACTGAAATTTGTGTATTTTGTTGTACAGCATCTAACTTGGTGCTAAATGTGTTTCACATCATGTTTCCACCATGATTTAGTTAAGGTGGGATTTTTTCCTCTCCAGCATTGGTAGAGTTGCAGCAGTGAGGGTAATTCTGGTCTGCCTTAATGGCATGCAGGCATTCTGAAATCAGCAGAGTTTACAGGAAACTAGAATTAGGCTCTACAGCAGACAACAGCATTGTACTTTCAAATATTACGCACTTCAAACCTATTGCCTGCAAAATTTTAAGTTTGAAAAACCAGGCTCCCTTTTTGCCCAAGAAAACCATGGGAGTAATTATTGTCACTTAGACTTCCAACCCCCTCATTTGTAGGCCTGTTGGGGTCTCCCCCCCCACCCCCCCCCCGCCATGTAGCCCTGGGAGAGGGGTCCTGGGGACAGACACAGGGTTTCGCTGCCCCTGGTCAGCCTCGTTCCCCATTGGTTGTTTTGTGTTCCCCTGTGCGGGCAAGGACCCTCGGGTCCCGGGATTGAGCAGTTCCTCGGCAGAGCCCCGGCCATGCGGCTGGAGAAATAAACATCTCTGAAACATCTATCAAGAATCTGTCCATATATATTTCTTTTCCACGGGCCTCGTTGATTGATACGTGTGTTGCAGTTTCCCCACTGTAACATAGGCCCAAGCAGGTAGTTAGATGTCTAAGTAGCAATAACCAAGAACACAAAATCCCACGAAAGGGATTTTTAAAAAATCAGGCCATCAAGATATATGACAAAGACTCAAAAGGAAGGAGATGATTAAAAATGGCAGACAATGAAGAAGAACCTAGAAATGGATGAAGTTTTCTGTAACTTCAATTTCAAGTTCAATTTTTTTAATGGCAATAATTTACAAGAATAAACAGGTGGAAATGTGATGTAGAGAAGTAAATTTGTGCCTAAAATAGCAAACGAACTTTGTAACAAAGCAGAGTTGAGAGGTATATTGCTACCTTTAAATATTAAGCTATTCCTGTAAGGTGCTTTTTTAAGGCGTGACATAATTTTTTTTTCTCATTTTAATAGAACTAATAAAAGTGAGATACTAGAGAGACATCATTACTCGGAGGAGTAAGAACTCCTACTCTTAACTGAAGAGAACCATGCCAAAACTGCTGCTGTACCCGATATCAGCAAGTCACCATTTATTTAGTTATTTTTAACCACGTGGGGTGAAAAGCAGTGACCTGCTTTTCAGGTGAGACTGATATACATGTGAACTCTGCATGTGTATAGTGTTTCTGGCAAAAATAAATAGCTGGCAGTAACTGAACTCTCTCTTCATTGAAAGAATGCCATAGGGCTGGATATAGCCCCTGCAATAGTGCAATAAAATGAGATGAGCTTAACACTACCAGATGGTACCCTGTACAGTGCCTGAAATAAAATGGAGAATTAGGGTGCCCTAAGGTGTGCACAGGAAAGGCATTTACATGAAATAAATGGGCCTCAGACCTAGATGATGCTCAAGTATGCTACACAGGAGACAGATAGTACATCTGGTGAACAGATTTTATCACACACTGGAAAGCTATAAAGCATGCCGTTGAATTTCAGATCTGGGCTTCACAATGACATTTTACCTGTGTTGGTATTCAGTGCTGTTTATTTTTAAAGGTGCTGTAATCTCAATGATGTGTTTTAAAAGCCTTCTTAACATTGTTTTCTGATGTGCCCCATTTTTTTGGACAGATTGATGTAACATGATGCTTTTTCATGGATAAAATACAAACTACTTTGGCTGTAGATGATCATGTTTTTATTTAATATATCACATTCCTGATGTGATTTTAGTAATATGGTTATACTTGTCAGCACTCACTGCTTGGGAGAAAGCCAGTATGTTTTTAAAGTTAACTCCCACTTCTCCATTTCATTGCAAGGTCTCACTCTCTATAAACCAGCACCAATTCCTTGAGGTTTAAAGCAGATATATCAGATTAAGGGAGGAAATCTACCAGAGTGAATCAAATCAAAGCAATATTTTACTCTTATCTCTAGATGAAATTTGTCTTGGTTTTGTAAAATTCCTGCTCCACTTCACATTAAGATCTTCTTAAGTTTACATTTATCATAACAGGATTCAAACTGTTCAAGGTGCTGATGAGAGCAACATTCAGTCTGTGGTCCTGTGATTTTTTTAATGGGGAAGTAATTTAGAGCTCTCCTCAGACTTCACTGTTTTTGCTCTCTCTCTCTGTAATTCCTCTCCTTTCACCTCTCTCGTATAAAGCTATCCAGGGGAGCTAAAAATGTTACCAAACTTGCATAGAAGAAAAAATTTGTGAGACTGTAAGGTGAATATTCCTGACAGAACGATCTATGGGCTGTGAAATAGTGTCTCTACGGAAATGGTGAAAGCTCCATTCCCTTGAGACATTTAAAATTAGAAGAAACAAAGCACTATTACACACTAAGGATATAATCCTGTTCTAGCCCCCTGTGAACAGACTCAATATTTCTAATGTCTGAAACTCTGTATAGCGTTACTGTTCATAATGCAAAACTATGATTTAATAATGTTAAGGGTTTGACTTGAGGCTTGCTTATGCAAGAAAATGTACTCATATTACTGGAGTGGTATAATTATATCACAGTAGTTCTATCAGTATGATCAGTGTATCTCAGTGCTGCCTCTCTAATAAGTGCTTGAGTTATTGTACACCAATTCTAAAAGCCACAGAAGTACAATAACATGAGTAAATTTTCTACGCTAAGCTCACCTTCCCAGCTGTTGGGAAGGTGGGAATCTTTTAATTATTAAGTTCTACTTGAAGAAGAAATGCACAGATAAAGGTATGATGTACCAAACTCACACTGAAGTTTATAGTCAGCTGTATGTGTCACAGAAGATGCATATTGATAGCAAAAGGAAAGTGTCACTTAAAATTCACAACAGCAGCCTCACTTGCAAAATGCAAGCAAAACTTCCTTGCATTCAAAGCATGGACAAACTCACTCTCTGTTTGTTGCTTATGTCTAAACAGTTTTAAAACAGAGCTGCTTCTAACCTGCTCTTCAACACCTTTGAAATTTTTTGCTATTATTATTGTAAGCTAGTATCAAAAGACAGGAAAATGATGGAAAAGGTTTATGTGATTTTCTCTGAAGTAAATGAGTTACTTCACCAGAGCCCTTCCTCTGAGAGTACATCTACTGCATACAATCATGCAAAACTTCTGGTCCATAATTTGAAGCTATACGCACCAGCATTTTGAAAAGACCGCTTGGGAGTTTTATGAGTTTGAGGGAATTTACCACAGCCACTATTGAGATGAAGCAGGGTCTTGGAAGATTTTCAAAGTTCAATTAAAATTTTGGCACCAACTTTGAGTTTTGGGTATCAGCATAAGCAAATTTTCAAGACTAACAAAGGGTTATAAAATATATACAATGATAAGCCATTAAATAGAGCAGTGCAGTTGGGCAATACTCTGTGTACAATTAGCACTGCCAAATAGTGCCTTTCAACCATCAGTTATTCAAGAGCTCTGCTTGTCTTGCTACGCCTGCAGCTCTCTATTTCACCAAGCAACAGTCCTAAATGGATCTGGAATACGCAGCTGAACAGCAACTGTTCTTCAACTAAGCAAGATAGGAAGAGATGAAGAAAATAAATGCGGGGAAGGGAAAATTAAAAAGAAAGGAAGAGAAAGATCCTTAGATTGCACAGCTACTCACCCAGGTCAACTGCACACCTTTGCAAATCCCTCCTCCCAAACACACACAGGCCTCAGCCCAGAGAGGAGCCTCATATGCCAGAGTTTCTGTTGTGTAGCTTCAGTCTACAAAACTTACTTCCTAAGTGGCACTGACCTCTACTTGGCATTGGTACAGCTACAGAAATCATGAAAGAACAAGAGTAAGACCTCCCAGAAAGAGAACATGGGTGAAGATGGCTCCTCCATAATGAGCTGCCTCTAATACTGGCTGTGTGCTGATCTGACTACAGACTCCAACTAAAGACAGAGGGCCAAATCATCTAGTAGTGTAAATTACGTAAGCTTCAGAGTACCACACTCAGTGGTACTCTGCCAATTTACAACTATTAAGGATCTCATCCTCAGGGCTTTTCCCATAGCATCAGTCTCCCAACTCACTGAAGGCTACGGATGCGATTCGGGTGGATACAGGATCCTGCAGCCATTGCAGGCATCCAAGTTCAAAGCTTAGATCCTCAGTGGCCCACACCCACCAACGGCATCCCAGCCATCAAAATCCCAGTGCAACTAAGCTTTCAGGCTTACCTGTGCCTAAAGTTAGGCACTACATGCTCATGTTGACCATGTTCAGCACATTAAAACCATTCCTGTGCCAAAGCCCCACAGCATCTCCAGCACCAGGACTACCCCAGGCTTCAGCAGCTTCATCAAGAATCCAGGGAACATTATGATGCATGCAGCCGAGGCTGTACAAGCAGGAGGAGTAGGTGATGGGCATAGCTCTGTTACACCCACCCTGAGGCTGGCACACACATCCAGCACTAAATGCCTTTGTGCTGTTGATTTTTGGTTTTTTCATCTGCTTATGTAACACAAACTGCTCAGAATTTGAGGGCTGACAAGTCTGAGCCTGTTAAGATTTTTCTGCTTCTTGAACAGTGAATACCAGTCAGCTCTGTATGCAGTGCCAAATTGAGCCTGGGATGAAAACTCTGTGGGTCACTTTACATTTTGTGTGGGCCTGTGAGATTCAACTGATTAGTGGCGGTTGATGACAGTGAACACAAAAGGAAATAATGATAAACACAATTAATTCCTGTAGAAATTAATGCAACTATTCAAAGAATTTTTTCACTCATTTTTCATTCACACTTTCTTGCCTGGTACAGCTGTGCTATGAATGTAATTTTTAAAATTATGTGATTCATTTTTGTATGATTTAAATATTGTGTAGTTCACTCAGTGAAAACATTGTTCTAAAAATGTTCTTTGCCAAAAGAATAAGCTCTAAATGAGTTTATTGCTAAATAAACATCCCAGGTTGGCTTAAGCAGAATATTAACAAACTCACAAATCAGTTGTTTTGCAGGAGGTGGGTATTACTCATGATGGAATTATGTAAATAAATGAAATATCAATACAAATAATTTCCATGCATTCATGGGAGCACTAATAAGTATTACAGAGAATGGGCTTTCAGTAAGGTTATGGAAAATTAGAATCACTTCACTGTGGTGCTGATGTTTAAAATGTATCCTTTAATTAACTTCACATCTATAAGTTTTGAATCCACAACCTGCAAGATAATAGAAATACCTATAAGGGAAGCAGAGGTAAGTGGGCATTGGATTGCCCTGCTCTCTGAATAGAAGAGCAAACTGAACACACTCTTCTTTATTGGGACTCCCAGTGCATTAAAGGAGAGCACTTCTTTGAAAATATGTTTACATATTTCTTAGAAATCATGATTAACCTATAGAAATGCAATGTGACAATATGGCAAAAGGAAATAAATGTGTATTGGCTGCTTTCTGCATGATTAATGCTTCTTTCCATCAGACACATACATTTCATTTTATTAAAGATCACATTTCTGATTGCAAGAACTTGATCATAAATAAAGCATGCAAGTGGAAGTTGGAAATCTTTTAATATTAATGACAAGAAAAATGGATTTATTGAATAGTCACCTGCAGTTCATACATTCATAAGCACATAAAATGATAACCCAGCAGAGGTACCATCTCCAACTTGGGAGAAAATATTTTGTTTTTTGAATAGCTTAATAATAACAGCACTACATTTAGAGAAAATTATTTCTGTCTTCTGTGTCTAAAAAGAACAGAATGACAGCCATTTATCAGCTTTTCTACCTTGTCGCTTTATCTAGGAATTATGAAGTTTGTCTTCACTTGTTCAAAACTCAATCCAGCACTGGTGGACTTCAACGTAATAGTTCTGAACTCTTGTATTTTCTGCCAATGTGGAAATTGGCAAAAAACCCCAAACAAACAAACCAAAAAAAAAACAACAAAGAAAAGACTAAGAGCTTTTCAAATGGGAATTTTTGGCCAAAGAGGACAAATTAAAAATCTAGTATATTATTGAAAACATTAGAATTCTGGAAAAAAAAAAAATCATGTCAACAAACATAATTGAAACAAGGCTAATATCCTTCACATCAGATAGTACAGCATTGATGAGGCTGCATAGGTAGTGTAAACATGAATACAGCATCCAGCGTTTGAAACTGCTGAGGCAATTTCTAGAGCAGTATGGCTGGTTAGGATGCAAAACAACTAGACATTTGCTCCCTAAGGCCAGTGGGCAGCAGAAATAATATGGTTGCACTGTGGAAAGCATACTGTCAGAGAAGTTCTGTGAATCCACCAGTAGCTTTCCTATCACCCATACCGGGCTGCCTGCCTGCTTAGCCCACATGGAAAGGAACATCTGAGGACAAATAATCGGCAGCTTTGTCCCCTACGTGTCACACCCAGGGCTGGTTCAGACATCCTGGAGCCACTGCTACCTCACGGGCATTTACTCCACCAAAGCTGCTTCCTGTGCCCCAGCTCTGCTGGGCGACCACCCTTCCTTTCAGTCACCACCAGCAGCAGCTCCTGCGAGTATCTCTCGCTTGGTCAGTGTCTAAGAGAATTGCATTGTTGCAGATTTCTCCATTACTCCTGGCACAATGAAGAAGTACAGAACAGAGAGGGCAGAGCTGGGAGATGAAGGGGGGTAAGTAGCAGGTAGAAAAAACTTGAACAAGCTTTGGGCTCATGGTGAGCCCCCAACAGTTTTGCAAAGAGCAGCTGTGGAAGATCTGCTGCTTGCATGTCTCCAGCAGGCAGGGCAGCTGTCCCAGCATGGCACATATCCTCCAAAGGATGCTTGGTGCATCCTTTCAGGGATGCTGAAAGCCAAATTGAAAAGAGGTGTTTTCCCACACAAACATTCTTGCAGGATCTAGACATGCCTATGATTTGTCAAATAAATTATTTTTAAAAGAAATAATAGCACTTAAAAAAAGTACAAGTTGGATTTCTATTCCCTACTCCTGCTCACACAAACTCACATAGAAGTTAAAAGACAAACCCTCTGACTTTAAAAAGGCGCCCTCAGGACAAGGTCACAGTGTTACAGCAGTCACACATGCAGCTATAAGACGACAGAAGCTACTGCAGGAAGCAGACAATCACTTCTGTGTTCAAACAAAAATAATTAAATGGGAGATGACACATGCCTCATAACAATAGGAAATTACCTGAACAAGTCCTTGAAAACCAATTAAACCAAACTCTTACTTCCAAGAATTAGAAAGAAATTAATATAACCTTAATAAATGACATATAATTAAAACTTTAGAAGGCCATTCATGTAAAAATCATATCAGGTAGTCATACGAATCCACAGAAAATAATTATAATCTAAATATTTTCAATTCCGATTAGGGAGATCAAGAGTGAGATCTCTGTGTTTCAGAGTGGGTGCTTGCTTATGCAGACTAGATGTGGGAAGGGGGTTAGGCCACTTTACAAGTTTACACCCCTGTTTAGAAACACTATGTCAAAAAACTATACAGACAGAATCAAAGTTGACAGATCTTGTCACAGTTCCATCCAAAATGAATATATTTTCCTCAGTTTAATTATCCAGATACATATCTTAAATGAAACCCACACCCAAGCCCTTTTTTCTAGCAGTCTTCTTCTCTGGCTGGTGTTGGCAGGACTGGATCCAGCAGCATCTTGTATGTTAGCAGCCACCTCCACTGCCTGCTTCCAGGCCTCTCTGCTCAGTTCCCGTGCCAAGCACCACAATCAGGAGGAAAAAGAAGATACTTGCACAAGTGTCTGCTTGCCTGTGTGTGTTCTCACACACAGCCAGATAATATAGAAAGAGAGAAATATTTAATCTCTTATTTTATGCTGTGCCAAAAGTTGGGGAACAGGTGCACTGATGTGAGCTGATTGTATTTTACTGTACTTCTAGTAAATTAATCATTGCTCCCTCCTTTTTCTTATCTTTTTAAACTAAGTTTCTGGTGCCAAATCCTTTTTTCTGCTTTAGATTGCTATACAGCTACAGTCTCTAATGATTTTCAATGACAATTCTAGAATAAAGAACTCTCTTTCTGCTCACAACCCTCCTTCCTGCCCCATCCTTTCCCTTGTGCTGACATGACTGCTTCTAGGGACGCTCAGGAATCGGCTCAAGAAATTGGGTTTCAATTTAAAATAGCACTGGAAAAGAAGATAAAATCGAGGTATATTTTAATCTGAACCTGCTCCCTACCTATTTTCCTATCTTTAAAAGATTTGTATCAAAACAACTGCAGAGACAGGTGTGGGTCAGGAAAAATTAGCTGAGGACAAAAACCCTCTAGACATCATTGCTGAAATAGAAGAATGTGAAACTGCACTGTTAAACCCTACCAGGTATTTACTTAGCCAGTTAAAGAAGTAATACAGAGCTTGGGAGGTAAGGTTAAAGTCCTGTTTGCCATTAACTACAAAAAAATGCAAAGAGAGAGCTCAAGTCAATCTTCGAGTGTGCCAGTGGTGTTTGAAATGTATTCATTAAACAAAGCAACTGCAGGAACTGTAAGTACATTTCAAATAATTATTAATTTTAATGCTATTTTCTTGCAGAAAATTTTCACTGCAGAATTTTTCATGCCAATGATGAATTTATTTGGTTTAAGGGCTGCAGCAGACTATTTTACTTCACAGTTTTATTAATTATATGTTCTTGCTATAGTGCAATAACATGATTTTTGCAGGCTTTTTTTCCCCTCAAAAAAATTATTATTGCGTGATAGAATTACACACCTGAAACTAACTCACTTTCGTGGGAGAAAATTTGCATTAAATTGTACTTCAAGATGAGAACACTTGATCCTTTAAAAAAGGATGAAAATAGTTATATGGGAAACTTTTGGCAGAGAACTAAGGTTTTCCTAGAAAATCCTGGTCTGCTAAGAAGATCATTTGCAGTTTTCTTGGGTTTTCCACAGCTCTTCAAGATTAATCGTCATTAAAAAAATAGATATCAAATTCTTAGACATGTTATTTCACAGTTAATTCCCAATTTACCCAAAATTCTTGGCTCCATTAGAACAGCATATTCAGGATTTTTACACAGTACTATTCATTAATAATTACTGAGGTGCTTGGGTCTTATTTTTTGAAATCTAAATTTATACTTGGCTACCTTTTGAAATAACTAATATCCTCCTAGGATACCTCATAGTAGAGTTAGAGTCCAAAGTAGCAAGAAAGAGGTATGTTATGGGTTTGGTAAATACTTTCATTACTTCAGAATACAGAAAAAAAACTTTCCAGAAAGGAGGAAAACCAAAATTTTACAGGTTTCTGTATCAAATTAATTTCACTGGAACATAAAATCACTAACATAAAATTCTTGTGAATTTTTTTTTTTTAATTAATGGTATTCAGACAATCTGGTTGAAATTCTCTCAATGACTGAAACAGTAGCTAAAATTATCCCACATTTAGGGAGCTCTAGGTTCATTTCTGTCAAGAGGAGGAATTTACATTGTTCAGAATATATTGTTCCGAACAGCCAGGCTTATGAAGAACTAATGCAAAATCAGCAGAATAAGAACAAATACTCTCTTTAGGTACTTTTTCCTAATCTGGCCTTCCCCTCAGTTCCCTGCTCTGCTTCTGAGCTCCTCCTTAGTGTCTGCCTGCATCTTTTCTTATTTGCTGGTTTTCCTTTGCTTACATATCTAACTGTGAAACAATTCCCTGGCATCTGGATTTATGACTGGTGTCTCTATGGCTGACTTTTCACTGATTTGGCCCAAATCTCAGCTTTTCTCTCTTTTTAAATGTCTTTCAATATCCATAGGTTGGTTTTGATCGTGTTAATGACTTCCAGCTTGACAAGAGGATGGTGAAGGTTCATAAAATTTTCCTTTTGACTCCAAGTTCCTATTCAGCTAGTTCCAGCTCTCAAAGGGTAGTGGCCCTATCTTTACTCAGAAAAGTAAAAAATCACACTTCCCTTCTCTGTTCATTAAATCTACAAGGATCTGAGATAGGGATCCAAAGCTGTCTTAGAGTTTCATATTGTCATGTATCACAGCAGCTTCAAAGTACATAGGTTTAGAAAGCAGATTCTCTTCTCATCCAGGAGCAAATGGGCAGGAAGGAGGCAATGCATGGAGTCTGATTTTTTGCCATTGTTGCTTGGAATTGGAAAACTTATGTTACAACTTTTTTCTGCAATATAGCTAAGCCTAAAGACTTAATCTAATATTACATCCCAAGTTATATTATAAATATTATTTGATTTGTTATTTTTGGAGCCTGTATGACAGCATTGGTTTTCATTCCAGATTACATCTAAAATAAGAAAGAGGAAAAAGGCAGACAGATTTCCTAACAAGCCATATCTGTTTATCATCAGTTGCCAAGAAACTGTACAGTAGCTTAGAGAAATTGAGTGGTTTTTTTCTGTGGCTTATGAGTCCAGACCAACAGAGGATCTTTTGAAACTGGGGATCCACAAGTTTTGTAAAATTTCTCTCTTGGTAATAAAACTTTGGCTTAAATTTAGTTAGTGCTAAACGTAACACAGAATGATTTTTCAGACTAAAATCCTTAAAGAGTCATTCATATAATAATGCAACCAGAGATTGTTTTCATGTCTGCAACATTCCTTCTCCATTCACACAGCTCACAGTCTATCGGCTACAAGGTCTTATTTGTTTGTATCTCTTAAAGACTACAAGAGACAGACCAAGACAGAGTGTTTCCTGTGCTATGATCAGCCATGTATCATTAACTAAACACAAATTAGAAGTCATGATGCTTATGAATATAATATTCCTGAGAAATATCTAAAAACCAATTGTTTCTATAGGAGTTTTGAAAATATGAACCCAAAGTAATATAAAGTATTATCAGCTTATTAACACAATGCAATATATGACTCAACAAATCCTTCACCACAAAAACATGCAGGTTAAAACTTCTGAATATAGGTCAGCACTCCTGGTATTTTCAGTAATTGAACCCTTTCTCTAAGTCTGTAGAAATAGAGAGGAACCATAAAGAGACAAGAACTTTTCTTTCTGGCAGTGTAATCACATCTAAGTCCCAGTCAGTACCAAAGTTAATCAAAGGAACAGGCGTAATTTTAAATACCCTGCAATAAAATCAGCAGTTAACTTTCACAATCTTTTCAAAGTATGGCTATGACACTGGAAAAAGTGATGCACCTGCAGATGCAATTGCTAAACCTAAAGTTTTTAAATATCTGCATTTAAGGGCTTTCTGAAACTGTTCTGTAGCATTTGATGAATAAAATAACTAAAAATTATTTTCTCCATAATCAGTTGAGCCTACTAGAATAATCATGAGATTAAAAAACCTGTCTATTCTCCTACCAAATTTATTCAAGTGTTGTCAGAGATGACATACAGGAAATAAACCAAGATAAATATCAATATCTAAGCAATGTCTCCAGGAGCAAGTAGATGGCATGAGGAGATGTAAGTTTACCAAAATGATTGAGCAATTGTCCCTTGTCCCTTTCATACTCTGATGGTATTCATATCTCCCCTAACTGAAGCGCTCATTTATTCTGGCTCTTAAATAAGGCTCAGAATTGCTCCTATTCACTCAGACTACTTACCTTTTAACTTACCAACACAGCTTTCATTAACATTTATAGAAATTTGTATTGGTTTTACATCAATAACTGTTTGCTTCCCTGAAAACATACTTATGATGAACCATAGCTTTATTTGCTCAAAATTTTGCCTCTAGATGCTTTAAGTTCTGCAGTTAAGAATTACAGGATAAAAATGAGGATCTGTAAATACATATTCAAGATTTGGAACTGCCTAACCAGTTAGAGATATTTTACTAATAATGTTTCACTTACAATTTGCAAAATAAGACAGCAACCTCTGCCCCAAGATTCATATATGGAAATATTTTATTGTTTTCCTGTAGCTGATGCACAAACATTCAGCGAAGCACAGAAGTCCTCTCTTAGTGAGGAATTCTTTCAGATGGGATATGCTTCGACCTCCTGCATAACAACAGATAGGTGAAGTTTGCAAAATACCTCAGAAAAGGTAGCTTAAAACAATGCTTTTTCTGTGTGTCCAACACAGAAACATCTGACAATCACAGACACCGTGCATATGCTGCTGATGCTCCCGGACTGCTATCCCAGTTGGCAAGATCCTAGTGAGATATGACACAAGTGATGGATCTCTGGACAGTTAATGTTAAAAAATGAAGCAAACATATCATTTGATTCAGACTTTGGGCCCCAGATTTTCAGGCTTTTCACAAAAATTGTATTTAGGTCTAGAATTCCCAAAAAGTATCTGCCATTTTTTTAGGAAAAGATAAGTTCTCTGCTTGCCCAGTGTACCTGAAAATACATCCATGTATGTCCATACATGGGACATAACTAGTCCAGAAAACTTCCACTAGTAAGTACTTGGATACAGTACTAATAGGTGTAATGGTGTGATGAAGTCATCTCTTAACTGAGGCTCAGATTAAACTCTCGACTTTCCTTATAAAATATACAATTGCAAACAAATCAGGGTGTCTCCTGGTCACCCTTTCTGGGATGCTTTTGAACCATAAAATTACTGCCCAAGTTGTTTAATAGTAGCAGCCAACAGCTGTGGAACAGATATGATACAAAAGATATATTGGCCATTTCGAGCAAATCAACCTGCTCTACAAACTTAGAGGAGAAATCCATAAGGCACATACTCAAATGCAAAATTAGAATCCCAGACAGCAATACAGCATGAATCCTCAGCTAACAAAACTGTTCTAGACTGAAGAGACCTACTTTTACTCCTTCTTTAATATCAATCATTTTGACATGTAAAAACGACATTAAAAAATAGTCTTTAGACTTTTTTACCAGTATGTCACTGTAGTCTGTTTGCCGCTCCACTCACTGAGTTTTAAGGGTTTCACTTCTGAAAGGATCAGAGGAGAAAAAGGCAAACAGAGAAGATGGATTTTTACTTTGTTCTTTTTATTTCCAGTAAATATTATGTCCAGTAAAAAAATATAGCATAAATAAAATGTGCCAGGCCCAGTCCCTTTGAAGTTCTTACAGGAAGGTGATATACATCCTCACAAACTCTAACATCCCCCACAGAATAGGGAGAACAAGTTAAGAAGGGGAGCTGTGGGCTGGGTAGCTCAATACCACATCTATCCTTAGCTTCTAAAACGTACCTATGAGGCTATAGATGGCCAAGGAGTCTGAAGCTGCTCTGAGTTATGTCTGGGACTCATTCTAGAAGAGAAACTGTGGAAGTGACATGAGCTGTCTCTCTCCTTCCGAGCTATGCCAATGATTTCTCTATTGCAGCCTTATTCTTCCTGGGACTCACTGAAGAATGCCAGGCACACAAACACATCATACTGTAAAGAAGGAGAGACACTGTTATCCTTTGTAGAATCATCAGGCCACAACAGCTTAAAGATTCCAGGTAGACTGTGCCCATTGCTTTCTGCAGTGACACAGGAGGAGGCTTACTCTGAAGAACACCACTTCTGAAATGAGTGTTGTGCGCTTGCAAATGAGATCAGTAGAGAATAGAACTAATGAGAGAAACTTCCACATTAAGTTTAATTTTTGTCAGTGGAAATTATTGTTCCAACACAAATTAAGAATATTCTCAGGATTACAAAAAACGAAGATGAGAAATAGTACTGTCAGCACTACCACTCTGAACACTGAAGATGTGAGGGCCAACCTTGAATTAAATTTCACTCAGTGGAGTCAGAATAAAGAGTAGAGCACTACAAGATGTTCCCATCTCTCTTTTCTCCTCAGCAGTCAAGTGTGCTTGAGCTACCAATACTGCTGTAGGTTTTAGCAAAAGATTATGACTCTAAACTAGCTTTGGAGAAAAAATAATCTTTAAAAGGAAATTATCCTCCATATTGTCATACTCATTCTTTTAATAGCCCACATCCATGTTGTATAGACTCTCTCTAATTTCCTCAAATTTCCATTTTAAATTATTAGGAGATATCTTTCTGTTTCTGTATTGACCACTAAGAATATAAAAGTATTTCTTTTTATTTTTGTAAACTGGTTGCAGCAATGCAAATGAAGCCTGATCAATGTACTTCGTTTAGCAAGTATAAAGTCCTTCATTTGGGCAATATTACTGAAGTGCCTACCATGAACTATAAAGTAGCTGGGAGTGTAATTGATTCCTAGAAGTGCAATGAAAGTAGAGCAGATAAAAAATGACAGTTGTTGCTGATGCAAATGAAAATGTTACAGCAAAGCAGCTGGGGAGAATACTGTAGATGTTTACATTTTCCCAACATGCTTACATTGTTTCCTCCAAATTTTCCAGGCAAAGCTCACCTGGTTTTGTTCAAGGCCTGGAATGCAGTGAATTGTGTACAGCACCTAATATTTATTCATGCCATTGTCAAGAACATCTTTGCAGCTCCTGCCAAAGTCTGTCATTGAATGTGTTTGTTCAGCTGCATGGCAAAACATAATACACAGTCATCATTTTTACTTCGTCACCTACTCAGTATTATTCTTCTCTGATTAAATTAACTCATAAATACTGTGCTTTTCATGCCAGAAAAAAATCTTACTATATCCATTCAACTAACACCCATTTGCACATTTTTATGTCTTGAACATTTAGCTACTTCAATGATTAGTTCTGAAACAATGGAAAAGCCAAATGCTCTAATTTACTGGAGACTCTAGAAAATCCAATCACAATTCCAAAAGATTATAAAAGAAAAGATTCAGACAAAACTTTCTGCTACGCTAAATTTCATCATTACTCACTATCAACTGTTGAAAGATGCATAGGAATTAAGAAAACACAGGGATAGTAAAGGACTTGGTAAAAAAGTGTTTAACACCTCTCTGCACTTCCACAGGAAAAGATCAACTGTACTGGTGAAGACTGACTGCAGCACAGGTGCCAAAGAATAGTGTTAGGCAGTGAGAGTAAAACCAGAGCATGTGAGGGAACCTGGCTTGACACTTCAGCTTCCAGCACAGTGGTGTATCACCTTAGTTGCTGCTGCTGCCTGTGGGAGGTAAAGCACAGATATTCCCTTCCACTGCAAAGAGATATCCTGCCCTGGATGGCACAGAAACCGCAGCTTGCAGACATTTGACTTCACGTCCGGGAATAAGTGGAAAATAAGATTCCCCTGGAAGGTCTCTGCCCTCTCTCTAGGCAGGTTTAATTTAAGACGTGTTCCTCTTAAACCCAATCTTAAACATTTTCAGTGATGAAGACTCCACAGACCTCTCAAAAAATTTGTTTTGCCATCTTCAGAATCAGAAAGCTGTTTCCTAAGGTCTAGTATGAATTTGCCAGAGCGAATCTGTTTTATCTACCACAGAGAACAAATAATTCCTGTAAAAGGCTGCTGTAAATAAAATAAAAGGATGCTCTCATGGCCCATCAGTCTTCCTTATTCTAGAGAAAGAAATACAATACACTTCTTCCAATTTTTCATACATGTCATGTTGTTGTGACCTGGTTATTCTCCTCTGGATTCTAACTGCCTTTGTGTCTTTCTAGGAGATTGGTGCCCCAAAACCTGACATAATACACAAGTTCAGGCCTTAAACAGTACTGAGATTGTTGTTCAAGACAATGCCATGCAACATGGTGTCAAACAGTCAGAATACCTGTGACCTATCATTTCCCCCATTTTCTTGTGCCCTGTTACTCTGTTTTAAGAGGAAATTAAATCAATTTGACATGACTACTTACTGATGAAGTTGTATTCATCAAGTGGATGAATTTCCCAAATTCATGTTGGCTGCTAATTATTTCCTTCTAATCTTTTGGGGCTTAAAAATTCATTACAAATTATGGAAAATCTTTGGATAAATAGGCACCCAAAATTCTTTTTCTCCTACTCTCCCTTTCTGAAATGTCACATTTGACTTTTAAAATTTTTTCTCATTGGTCTTTCCTGTGTTCTCCAAACAATTGCTAGCAAATTTCAGGTGGCCATGATGAAATTGATTCTGGGAAAATTAAGAAGTGTGTCAAGAAAATAAAACACATTTGTCCTGCCCTTACGTTATCCTAGGCGAAGACTTTACCCTTTTTAGCTGGTGTTAATTATACTACCCAGCTGCTACAGTTGATGCATTTAGTAGAGTCTGATCCAATAAAAGGTAGAAAATATTTCATCTCTCACAGCATCATATATCCTTTTCTGTTGAGCTTGCTTCCTAACTGTCTAACTCCAGAATACTTTATCTTCCTGAAGTCTATCATTTTACTTTTGCTGCTTTACCTTTTTCTCATGCTATGCATTGTGAGTTCTGTCACAATTACACCACCCAAGCGCTGCTGCCCTCAGTGTTCTGCAGTGGAATAGTGCCATATCTTATGCACATTCCTCAGACCTTGGCTTCTTACTGTTCACACAGAGGAATGTATTGAACATTTGCTCAGGCCCTTTCAATGTCTGAGAAAACCAGAAACAAACATTACCTGACTGAGTGAAACAGGAACATATAAGAACCCCAAATTACCTGCCTGCCACTGTCTCCCTGAGACACTACACCTTTCAGGGTTTTAAAGAGTTAAGGCACAGTCACAGTGTGCACCCCTGACCACAGTGTATGGCATGTATGGAGGCATCCTGCAAATGTGAGCAAAACAAAGGAAGTAATGTGGAATAGGCCCCCAACCAGCAAATTGAGAAAGATGAGTTGTGACTTACCTAGACCTGGCTGAGAGGTCTAGTTAAGCCATAGGACTGAAAAGACGTCTGACAAGAATAATTTGTCTGATGAAGGCAAAATCTAAAATAAATCTGGCTCTGAATTCAAAGTCCAAACACAAGGACTCTGCAGCTAAGCTGAATTCAAATTAAAACAAGCCTGATCTTCACTGAGCTTTAAACAGAGTCCTTACATTTTCATTATTCAATACAACAGTGCTAAGGAAGGCGAATTCCCTGTTGTATTTGCTGCCCTGGCTTCAAACAAAGCACAGATATCTTCAGACCTGAGAGGATGCCTGGGACCTGTTCAAAAGATCCTTTTGCCAAGGTAGAAAGCAAGTGAGCATCTGAGAAACTCTCAAAAAATTGGAAAACAATCTCTACAAAAAAACCTCCCATAAATCTCAACTCTTTTGTAAGACTGATTCACCTTCAGCTCTTCCTTTTTAACTAGCATCAACCAAGAATTTGCTGACCAATGCCTTTACCAACATTTTGATAGTTAAAGTACATAGATTTCAGGGCCTTAGAAGATTCTGCTTAATTATCAAAATTAAGCTTTGCTTGAACTTCCAGATTTAATGCTTTGTAGGAGACCCTAGCTGTCTTCTTTATCATCATGCACATGTTTTGAGCTCCATTTGGGACATCTGAGCACATGATATTCTTCCTTCCTTTCAACCTGCTTCTCCTTCCTGAAGAATCTATATCCTTTATATTCTTTACATTAATATTCCGGCCATATGAGTTCTCCCACCAAGTCTCTGTTATTCCAATTCAGCTGTACTCATAATCAGTTGTTATGATTTTTGGTTTTCCTTGTTTATTCCTTTTCTTTTTCAGTATGATTATTAATAACACTCATGACCTGTTTAGTTTCTTTTCCTTGTGACTTTATTAGGAACTATTACATGTAGTTTTTTACCCTCACGCAAGTTGGTGTGATTATTTCAGTCTATGGAGTCTTGCCAGCTCTCTCCTTAACTCTTAGATTAAAACCATTCTTTCCAGGCTAGCAAATGCTCGAAGTTTTTTTCTTTTACTATGGGCTCAATATTTACCTAGCAACTTATAGAATATCACTAATAGTCAAGGTAAACTAACATCCTTCCAGTGTCATAGGCATAGCTGCACGTTCATCTTCAGGCTCTGGCTAGACTGTCAAATGTGAGGATTTACAGGAGTTCCACCGAAGTTTCTGATCCCCATATCTCTGTCCCTGTTCTGCAGATCTTTTCATCTGCCCAGCATTGCTTCCAGCAGTATCTTTGTGACGAGAGAGAAGGACGAAACAGAAGAGATCAGTGAGGCAGATGAGTTACAGAAAAAGTAATATTTTGACCCAGATTTCTGGGAAGCAGTATGTCTTTAGGGACATTCAGGAAATGTTACCACTATCCTGAAGATGATGGGACTTACTCGCCAGTAACTTCACGTTTTGGCAAAGTGTTTGCCTGTCCATGAATCTCACAGCCCTTGATGGTTTCAGCTTCTCCCCCATTATCACTGAGACAGTCTTATTGTGGTCAGAGCAGGCTTGCTCTCAATGTTAGCAGGTGGCTGTCATGGGGTCTGACACTTTGCCCGCAAAACGCAAAAGGCTAGACATTCCCTCCTTCAGTACTGGACATCCTCTTATCTAGTTTGCATTATCTATTTGTCTAGTTTCTTCAGTGGTGATTGTATGTATCCTGTTTTATGATAACAGATGCATCTCTGCCTGACCACTTGCAGCTCTTTTCCCTGCTTCATAAGAGATTTTAGTAGCAACCACAATCCAAACCAGATGTCCTTTCCTACCCAGCCTTCTTTGGAAGAGAATGTAGGTCACACTCCCTACAAATCTAATACAGGACCAGAGCCAAGGCATACAGGATCAGGTCCCCATCTGGGCACGACATTCAGTTTCCTAATTACTTGCACAAATCAGGATGTTATATGTATAAAGAATTACATTTTTTGCTACACTTCACCAAAGCATAGTAGAAAACCTGTCATTTCAGGGTAGGAGAGAAAAGGGGAAGGAAGAGCAAGACAGAGGCAGGTTTGAACCATCTATGTGACTCTGTGGGATGCTTCAAGAGCCCAAGCAACTAAGTTCTGGTGCACCCTGAGGAGTTAATCAGCTGCCCCAAAGCCAATGGCAAGTGAAAATCCGTGTTTCCAGGCAATGGAAACACTCCCTCCAGTCTCAACACAGCCCCATGCCAGTCAGAAGCTTTTTCCTCAGTTACTGAGCAGGAGGAATGTTACCCCACCTAGATTTTTTCAACTGCTCCTTAGACCTCTGTAGCTGGAGTACAGGAACCACAGCCCAGGCAAGAATATGTCACTTTTTCCCAAAAAGGCCAACCCTTTCTTTGTCAAAGATGGAATAGTCTTTTTTTAAATCATATGATCAGAATATGGCTATTACCTGGCCAAAATGCTGACTGACCATGTACCTACCACCTGAGCAGCACTCTTGACATGTGGCAGCCATGCTTTCAGTCACCAGTCACATGAAAACTGGAGGTGACTGTTCAGCTACCAGAGATAGGGCAGAAAACTGATGGGGGAAGAGCAGGTCCTCCATCATTATCTCTTTGAAGTTTTATTACAGCAGAACTTCCTTCTGAATATTTGAGTGGCTGCAGCAGGAGTGCTGCACTTCGGCGGGCCTCTGTCAGACTCCCTCTGATGAACATTATCATGCAGGCTTGGGAAAAACCTCTCTTCTCCAGAACACACTAGGATCTGCTAAACTACCCAAGACTCGCCTCTGCTAAGTGTTGTACATACTGGGAAAGGAAGCCTTTTGTTACAGGTTTTACAGCTATTATTTGCGTTGGGTTTTGTTTTGTTTTCAAAGACAGGAAAATAAAATGAATTTAACAACTAGGTTTCAGATCTTTTACAAGATAAATTGATAGGTTTTGTGCAGTGATTCTCATGTTTTTACATTGTAGCACCCATTTAAATTACCCTGTTAGTTCACCGTGTTGGAAAATCTGGTGAATGCATATGGAATCCTTAACTTGCCTTTGCAGCTATTTGAAGCATTTAGGAAACCATCAACCAGGAAAGAGAACAGCATATTGCAACTACCATATGGGCATTAAATGTGATCTTGTCAAAGGAAAAGAGAATTAACCATTTTTTACATTCCTTGTGGACTGCATTTTTTTTTTTTTTTTAGAATATGAATTGCTTCTAATCATGTTTTGTTTTTAAAAACTCATTACAAGGCAAGGAAATACCCAGGTTACCAAAAAACCTCAGCAGTTTTATGGTCTTCTCCAATGATTACCTAATACATTTGTCTCATCTGCTTTCCTTGTTGTGTGAAAACACACTGAGGAAATGTGTAAATGTAGCGAATTGTTCCCAACTCTTTTATTCACCTTTCAGCATGCTAGTTCCTTCCCTTGGCCTTGATATCATTATGCATTTGTCAAAGACAGACTGTCACTTTAGAGCTTCTATTATGTGCAAGATTTGGCAGCACATTTTACCTTTGGGATTTGCTTATATCCTTTGCATGTTATTGTACTGCTCTGGCATTCAGCAAATTCAGTACACCCACTTCTTTGATGTTCATTCCAGCCCCTAAATGTGGAAACAATGACTGAAATTTTGGATCAAAGCATCCCATAGATGGCAAGCAACATAATTTTGTGATAATGTACAAGAACAGAAAGAAATCCCATAGCTAGAGTCTAAGCCTGTAACTGTTCTACAATTTATGTACTCTAACATTCAAGAAAAGGAAAAAGAAGGGGGCTAAAGAACACAGAGGTTCTGCTGAATTCATAACAATGGGCAATTTCTCAACATAATTAAAACTTTTTTTTTTTAATATCAAATGAAAATTCTCATAGAAGCGTAAGAATTCATATGTTAAGAACAGAATTGAATGAGGAATGACAATTCTACCTCATATCTGTTCTAGAATCGAGGAAAAGAACAACCTTCCCATTTTTTACTGTTTCCTAAAAAAAAGTAGGAAGTATAAATACAGCAGCTAATTAAGTTAAATGCAAAATTTCATCTGTGGTTTAAAATAAAAGAACCAAAAATATTTAAAAGAGCAAATTATTTTCAAAACCAGCAGTCCCATTGATATTTGTAGTGAAAATGAAAATGGCTTGGTCTAGTTGGTTTTAAATTAGGTCACACTGACAATGAATCAATCTAAATTCAGCTTTCTCACCGTTCATGTGGGCAGATAAAGGTGTGCAGAACAACTAAAGTATTTGTATTTGCTAGTGTTTCATTTTACGTAAACCCAGATTAAGTTAGATTAAAATAAATAAAACCTGCTATAAAATAGGCAATGTTTTCTTGTTTGTGGCGAGGGCATATGCAAGCGCTGGGGCAGCTCCTGGGGGGGTTGCAGTACTTTACGGGCACAGGGCTTTGCCCGGGGCTGGAGCAGCCGCAGGGCCGGTGACCCCACAGCCCCAGGTGCGTGCGGTGCCCGGCCCGCCTCTCCCCGCCGGGGCTTCCCGGGGCAGCTCTCCTGCCAGCCGTGTGCAACAGTGCCATCCAGTGGCACCTCTCCCCACTCACAACAACATCACTACCTAAAATAAACCAAATGATCGCTTTTCTTTCCCCTGAAGGCAGCAGGCTGCCTTCGGGTTAAATGGAAACTACGGAGAGTCAGAACAACACATCTGGAGTTTCTGTAAAATCCGCCCATTGTATCCATGGGCGATTTTAGCCGTACAAAGCAGCATCGTTTTCTGCGTTTGGGGGCTGTGCACGGGTTGGGGCAGTGCCCGTGGTGGGGACAGCACTGTACTTCAGGCTGAGAGCCTTCTCGAGCACGCAGAACTGCACAGGGCTGGCACTACATTACCTGAAGTGTATATTCCCCTCTGAAGCAAAACTCTGACGAATCTTAGCATCAATTGCCATTTAGGGCTTCTGGTTTAATCCCACCCCTCCTCTTTTACAGCAGCTTCTTTCAAGTTATAGCAACAGCTCTGCTTTGCACTAAGGTAACGCTCTTGATCACTGCATTTAAAACTCTAATATTCATATGCAAATAAACACCCCCCAGAACAACATAGATGTATGCATTCTATATAAAGCTACACAGAATAAAGGATTGCCACAGTAATTCATTCACAACAGCATTAAATGCCCACATTGCTTAAAAAAATTATATGAAGATGCACGACAGAATTTGTGCGTTTGATAATTCCCAGCCTTGCAGTTTCCTTGTTTTGACACAACCTACCAAAGGCCTTTAACTATTTAATTCCCATGCGATAACTGCTAAGAGATGTGCTTATTATTTTAATTACTTTAAGGATAGATAGACTAAACCACAGAAAGTTTAAATGACTTGCCTAAGATCATGTCACAAAGCACTGATACAGCCAAGGAACAGATCATGCAGAACTGATCTTTAGTCTCCAATCCAGGCTACTAGCCCATAGCAGGGAGTGTGATTGCCTTTTTTATTCTAAGCAAGAAAAAATGACCCTGCTACTTTAAATGTAAGAAAAGCTACAGAGCATCTTTCAGGAAAAAAGCTGCAAATGGTTAGAGTTTCAAGACTGAGGCAACATCTGCTCAGGGAAACAATCACGTCAAACTTTTGCCTAAAGTGTCTATCAAGGAAACAAAACCAATCCCTATCTTACAAGACCAGATGCTCTGCCTGGCTTGAGACAATGATAAGCAGAATGGACTTGCTCCTTCAGGCCCTGGCCCAGCAGATCCTGTTGCAGGAGTTAGGCTTGTGAGCAACACTTTGGAAGTATGTGAGCATAGATCCTTGCTTAAAGTTGTAGCCATGTTCAAACATTGTCTTGAAAAGGAGCTTAATGACAAATAAACATGAATATTTTAGTGCCTTCTCTAGAGACAATGGGGTATTTCAGAGCCCAAAAGCCAGCAACATGTGCTTTGGCAGACCAGCTCTCCTCACATCAAATTCAGCCTCTCCATCCCTTCCAGTGTAGGGGAAGGGCCGTCTCAACATCCATGGCAGAACATTTTTGTACCTTCCACTTTCCTTCCCTCAACCTCTGTTCTCCTTTCTTGGTCCCCAGTGCCCATGTGCCATCCCTGGCTGGCCTCCCCCAGGTGCCCAGTGGTTTCCCTCCACAGGGCTGACCCACACCTTGGCCCGGCACTACGGCATCCTACCAGCCTGAGGAGCAGGAGACTGGCACTAGGAACCCACACTGGGCTCCTCACCCAGCCCAAAGTCCAAACATGTTTTGGTGACTTTGGGTGGGTTTTGCAGTACTGTAAGGAGATCATCCATGGTGGTCCATGTATGTTTGCTTATAACCTTCAGATAACCGTGTACTTTAATCTATTGCCTAATCTAATATCGCATTACATTTCTTGAGGATACTTTATACTTACAGGCAATGGTTTGATGGGATCATGCACAATAAACCTGTCTGACCAAATCCAGATTTTGGAACACAGCAGGAAAATTTGTTTTACGTGGTTGATTGGTCATTTTTTGTATCTCAGAACTTATCAGATTGTCCATAATAAAACATAAATTCTATGAAGTGGTAGCAGGTTTTTTGATTTACTGACAGTTGCTGGTTTGAGTTTTCACAAAAATATTTAGCTATAGGACAGTGTATTAGGCGTATTCTTAAAGGTAAATAACTGCAGCCAATAAAAGTTCAGCCTATAAAGGGTCCCATCTTCTAGGAGTTTTCTGCACCGAGAATTACTACCAGCATAATCATGGCTCCCTGCACACTAATATTTCCTCTGATACAGTATGATCAATGTTGTGGAAAAACATTTATTATATTTCTTCTAGCTACTTAAAGGCATTACTGAATTATGAGCATCGCAAAATGAATCCACTGTGCATTTTTTCTTTATGTGACGTTTTTACAGTCTTCATTTTCTGCTTTGCAGCCACTGAGCTATAGTGATCACAGTATGCATGCTCTTACAACTGACACAGGGGCCAGGAACTCCTTTCTGCTTTATTACATTTGAAATGCACTTCATATGACAACATTCATTCTCATTCTGCATTGGACCCTTATTTAAACAGAGAAGCCATTTTTACTGGACCTATGCTTAAAGGGAGAAGCTATGAAAGAAACTAATATGAGGGAAGAGAGTTTAAAAAGCTGTTTCAAATATGCTTAGTTAACAGAGGTGACAAAGTTTTGACTCAAAAGGGACAAAAATGGACAAGGAGGTATCAACGCCTCCTTTAAGCTGTTCTTAAAATGTTAATAATTTTAAGATTATAGGATTTTGAGACACAGTCCATCACTGAGGATATTTTAACTTCACTGGAACAAGAAATAAATGAGTAAGGAAGGAATAAATGAAAGCTGAGTCAGGAGTAAGATTCAGCTGCATAGGATAAAAACTTGCAGTCCATCTAACGGCTAGCACTCACAGCAGTTGCAGGCTCATTAAAACCTTGTGGTAGGAATCAGTTAAAATAATATGGAAAGAGTAGCAGGTTCACTGAAACGATATTTTCCTTTGGTAGAAGAAAATAGAATGTATCTCTTCAGAAAATATGCCTAATAATTCATATGTAAATGTATTATTCTCTATAGGGATGAAAGAATTACTCTCTCTTCCTGCTTTCGATTCAGTGATTCGTCCATATCAAAGTATAAATAGAAAGAGAGAGTGAGGCAAGAGAGAAATGTATAAGTTTGAGCACTTGAACTTGTGATTTATGGCCTAGAGCTACAGCCAACTTTATTACAAAAATGAGTTCACCTATCATAACCTTACCCCAGGCTCTCTGGAGATGGGAGGTGGTTGAGCAGCATTAGAATATCAAGAGGTGTTCACAGACAATTCCAGTCTCATTCTCACTTCCCTTTCCTCTCTTGTCCTTAATGCATACATATCATCTGTTGCCTCCTTTCCTGCTCCTTGATGTAGGCACATCATGGTACTTCTCACTGTCTTCCTGTGGGAATTGGCCATGGCCTCTCATTTGTCATGAGCTCGGACTGAAAGGTTCCTCTTCTATTTTTCTCTTCTCGTGTCTAAAGGACAGTGCAATTCTGAGAGTGACCCCTTTGATAACCCTTGAAATTTGCTAATGTTGGTTTTCTGCACATTGCAGCTCGTGATGAACATTTGACCACCATCGTTGAAGCACTGCACAACACGCCATGTAGGCTTTGATTCTGTGAAGCTATTGCATCAATTTCCAGCAACTTTTTCAATAAATATAGATCTGTATGTGTTTCATGGAGTTTGCATGACCATTTACATTACTCCAGAATGCTGTCTTTAAATTGCCTAGTGGTAATCCTACTTAAGACAAACTAATACTCTCTAATTGGCATTAGAAACAGAATTTTGTTTCACAAATGCAGCCAAAATAGTAGAGCCAACAATAGATGGTTAGCAAGGACAGTTGCGCCCCTAAGTTATGGCCTACCATACAGGAAACCTGAAATCATTAACAGAGATGACATTTCTTCAAGTGCACAGAGATGCTGCAAGCACTCCTCTAAAGAACTTCACTGTCAGTCATGGCAAAACTTCCTGTGGCATGAATGGAAGTGACACAGAGCGCCCTGCTGGCTCCTGGGGGTCTGCAAATTACGAAGGAGCTGTGAGTGTCGTATGAGGTGATCAATATCACAGCTACAGGACATGGCCTCTTCAAGTGCCTTAGGTGGTTTCTCTCCAAAATAGTACTTATTTTGATGGTATACAAGAGATACAAGACTGGCTGTCAGCCAGATTTTAAAGCATAAATAAGCCATGATCTCATTTGCATACAGTCTTTACAGGCGACAGCAGCATGTATGAGTGACTGCTATATTTAGGAATGACAAGATGGGCATTATTAATAGCTTAATTGACATTAATGCAATTACCCCTATTCTTATTACAGTTAGTAGAATTATACAGAAAGCATTGACTGAGGCCTCGTTTTCCCTAGAGCTACCCAAGGATACGACATTTTCCACCACACCAAATCTAGTCTTTGACATTAGATAGTTAGCTACAGAGTCATTCCAGTAAATCATTATAAATGCATTATAATAAAGATGTTATGAGCTATTGGATATTAACCCCCAGTCCCCGAAGAGAGATAAACACACTGGTTGCAAGATTTCTGCTTTTGTTTTGCAATGAAAAAGAGTTTTGCCTACAACTAAAGAACTATAAAATGTTGTGCTAATAATTAAAAAAGAGACTTGACCTTCTCTGGTCAGATTAAAGGTAAACACACCCTCAACATAATAAAGAACATATTCATAGGATATGAAGAACCAAATCTTGGTCCACCACAATCAAGCTTTTAATTTACTGATGTAAGCATACTGTTTGGAGACGCAGCTATTGTATTTGCGTATGCACACACCTCCCTTTAAACATCTGATAGCTGTACCTTAACTCCAGGAATTTTGCTTCCTTTAAAAATTTTGGTTGTTTGCTTGTTTGTTAGTCTTGGTCTCTCTCCAATATGGAAATGCAAGATTTTCCAGGCTCAGGACATTTTAAAGGAGACATGAATCAAATCAGTTTCCAGCACAGAAGGAAATAGAGAAATAGAAGTGTCATGACCATATATTAATTATACTGAAGTAGTACACAGGAGCATTTAGGCACCATGCTAGGCACTGGATGACATAACAAAGCAATGGTGCATTGCTTTCTCCACAAAGTGAATTGCAATACAAGCAAGGTAAACACAAAACACTAATGAATATATGTCCATCATTAGGAAAACCAAGAAAATAATTATCACAGTAGAGCACATAGAAACCCAAACTGGAATCACAAAATTAATTTTCAAATCAAATACGAAGTTTTTCCAACAAAACTCGTTAAAGATAATATCCATACGGCTTCATGGTCTCCTGGGTTTAGTTTTTTCTAATTCATTAAATCCAGTTGGCTGTGATTTTGTTTGATTAAAGTCCACTGTAATAAATACTGTAATATGTAAATATCATTATATATACACATATGAGTTTCTATGTCTGTATTAGCATGTGTACATGTTGGTATGCACATGTGTAGAGGAAGGGTCTCTTTTCATATTACCTCCTGACAGAAACCTGTAGGCACATAGATTATAAACTTTTAGAAGTCATATATCATTGTGGTGCATTCCATTTTTAGTGAGTCTTTCTTGGAGGTGACTGAGAATAAATTCGGCTTGAACTAGTCTCCGAAAGAGATCTGTCTCCAGTATAACTGACTGCTCAGCTATGGTAGTTTGTCAGCTTTCAGGCCAGGGTTCATGTGCCTTATCTGTCCTGGCTATGCTCCTGATCACAGCTCACCCTCCCAGAGAGAGCAACTCCCATAATAAAGAATGAATTAAAAATGAAGCTTTAGCACCAACCAGGCACTTCTTATCTTGTAAAGTCTTAAGTCAGGTACTTCATTATGCTTCAGCTCTTCTAAAACAAATACAGATCTGGCATCTGGTGAACACTTCCTGGGAAGGTTTTATCTCTTTTAATGCGAAACATGAGACAAGGCTATAGGATATAATTTACTGTTTTAATCGTGTTCTCAGTTTGCAATATGCATTGAATATTTTTTGAGGATAACATTTAAGTGTTTGCAAAGTCTCTGTATTTTTTACAGAAAACACTTACTTTTGATTACCAAATCATTAATCACTGAGGCTTATCAGCTCTGGGGGTAAAATAATCAGGACAGTAGTGAATGTCTTGCCTATTGATCTCTCCAAAGCAAAGCTGGACACCTACAGAGAAGATTCCATGGCCCAGTAAAAGCTGAGAGACAATTCCAGGAGAGGTGAAATTTCACTGTCTGTAGAAATAAACAGATGATCTAGTGGCCTTTATCAGCCTTCAAGGCTAGCACCATTTAGATTTATAATACGCACAGAAGGTTCTAGAGAAGAAAATATTTAAGTCTGTGTTATTTACTTCATTGTTTCACATCATATAGCAAAGGAAAAAAGACAAAAGTAATGCTACTCAGGTACTACCCTAATTAGCTGAGATCCAACATTATGAATCCTCATTCTCCTCGCAGAGGAGAGAACAGGAGCTTCTGCAGCATCAGGGAACTGCAGTTATGGGGCAGTCTGAACTCCTCTACACTGACTAGTTTGTAAGGTGGATGTCCGAGGCTCAACTCATTGAATTCAAATCTAGCTTTGGAAGATATCTCTAGTATTAAAGGTGTAACATAGCTCAGGAGACATGGACACATTTCTTGGCACTGCTTAAGATTTTTGTGCAATGGATAGTATATGGAATTATCTTTATAAGTAACTTAAGAGAACAGGATTTTTCAGTCTTTGCCCAGATGACCTCTTGGCTTTGCTTCACAGTCCCTTTTGGAAAAAGCTGCAGCAGCTAAAGAAATCACGACTCCAGAAATTACTGAAACGGCAACCCACCCACTCTGAAGAATGTGTGGAGCCCATTAAAGAGGCACAGAGGGGTGGTGTGTAAATTTTCCAGCTGCTGAAATTCATTGCCTTATATATTAATATCTTTAAAAAAAAAAAAAAAAAGTTAATTAAAGTGAATATACCAGGCTGTGAACAATGGCAAATGACAGCTTTGATTCACAATCCTACTTGGACTTGGCTGCAGAAGGAGAAGAAGTTACTGCCCCTCTTTGGCAGTTACTCAGTCACTGCAGCTAAAACAGTGAAAGATGATCAGCCTATAATCCAATTCTGGTTTTCAGGCCGTAATCTAATACTGATTTTCAGCCAGCCATGGAGCTGTCATTACCAAATGTCTGTGCAGTGAGTGACCGAATATTCTAGATAAAATTGAAAGCTGAGAGAGGTAAAGAGAAGCCACAGAATGGATATATTTTAAGATTAGATTGATGGCATCTTTTCTAGAACAGAGAATGGAGGGAAATAACAGCCTGAAAGCTTGTCATCTCACCTGAATATCAGCCACCAATAGCCAAAGACAAGCAAGTCCCAGGAATGACATCTAATGGATTTCTGACAACAGCTGCATGGCTAAGGTACAGCAGACCCACAAGCCAAAGCCAATAGTGAAGAGGTTATTGGACACTACCTGGAGATTTACTCAAAATTTTATTTAAGAAGATCAAACCTTGATGTTGTGGAAACCAATCTGACAAGCTCAGCTTTAAATAAAAGCTGGAAAGGGGCAGAAGAAATTCCTTTTCTGCTACTATCACAAAATAATAAGCATCCTTTCCCAGCTCCTAGGGTAAAGGAGAATTCCTGAGAATCACCTTAGGAAACATATTCATACTTCTGAGGACTGTTCAAGCTATCAATGCTGTGAATTCCTTGATTGGAGACTGTCCTACTGTTACTTTTGTTAATAGTCTCAGTCCTGTTTGAGGCTTCTCAGACTTATCATATTAAGAATACTAGATTAATGTACTGCTTTACATACTAACTAATAAACCTTACCGTGCATTTTTATAGGATTTTAAATTTTTATATATGGTAAGTATCACCAGAATGTCTTGAATAAAAATAGTCCTTCATAAAACAAGTTAAATGAGAAGTAGTGCAGAGAGGAATGGGCTACTTCTAACCCTTGTTGATTACATCAACTCCAGTTTTATCACTGTTCCCTGCTTTGTTTCTTTGGCATGTCAAGGCATTGCTCACATCCAGCCCTTTATGGAATGACACCGTGATGCTGCACCAGGCTTTTCCTGCAAACAAAGTGACTTTCATACAAGCTTCCTTTCAACTTCAAAAGTAGAAAAATTTTTGTAGTTATTAATGATCCATTCTTGTGACTATCCATGGGTGAAGGGCATTTGCCTCACTCACATCTTTAATAGCAAATAATTAATGAGGTGTTGGAAATTAACAACAATTAACAATGCCTGGGAATAACAGCAGAAGGTGTTTGATCCTCTTTAGATGAAGTTGAGAGAATTTGTTTCTCAGGCTTGTGCCTGCAAGGAGGGAGAGCTGGAGGGGGATTTCTAATGCAATCCTCCTTCTTCTACCTTGTTGAAAGTCATTACAGGGACTTGCCAAGTTGGAAAGAGAACAGGAATGCCTGTGTCTCTGCAGGACAGGTACACCAATTCTTTCTGCAACAGGGACTTGGAACCTGAAGTTCACAGCCTTCAAGAAGACAAACCAGAACTTTCTAAGTGGCATCATAAGCCCATATTTTTTGCAGCATAATTTCTGTAGTAAATACATAATTTCGGTAGTAAATACAACATTCTGGTCTTTTATATGCAAGTATTCATGGTGCCATCATGGTTGCAGAATGTTTGCATGTCTTTTGAAAGGATAGACATGCTCATGGAAGATGTTGTGCCGAAAGCTCAGGTAATACAGCAAAGATATTCTGGGAATATTCACTGCAGCCTTGTTTTGTCCTTTTGGTCTTGCCCAGGCATAGACAAGATACTTGATCTAATGTACTACAGACAGTCCATTTCCTCTTATGTTATATGCAAATAAATCACTCTAATAAACAGGCTAAATAGTCATTAAAATGTGCATTAAAATAGTCATATGCACACATAGGAAGAAGACCATTCCTCTCTAAGTGATATATTTACCATCTTCCACAGAAATTAAAAGATAGAGAAATTCAGTTTTGCTTTTCCCCAGCTGCTCATGCTGGGGAAACAGGAAAATAAAAATTTCAAGATATGTGGTCAAGTCCCTACTCTAACTCCTCATCGTGGTTTTGCAGAAAAATCTGCTGTAATTGAACTGAAGAACATAACCGTGTCTGTTTACTCTCCCTCTAAATTTGAACAAGCAGCTGTGGAAACAGTTAGGGCTGACCTTTTCCCTTATTGGAGAGCAAAAGAAGTATAGAAATTGTTCAGGAATCTTTCCAAAACACACAAAGTTTCTTCAGCCTTCTAGCTCGGAATCCTTCACTTTTAGCCTCTGGGTGTAATTTAAAGTGTTGCTCAATGCCCAAGAAAAATCCACAGCATACAGCAACAAAACAAATAGAGAAAAAATTCTTTTATCTTAATAAATGAAATGCAATAACATTTCAATCTCTTGATTTAGATGTGAAATTGGGAGTTTTTAATTTCTAAGAATGAAATTATATAGTAGAACTGAATGATAAGGGTACATCATATTCTGCCTCTCGCATTTGACCAGGTGAACAGAAAACCCTCTGACAAATAATGTCCTTGATGTAAAATATCAATTTTCTCCTAGCATGAGTTCAATTATCCCAATTCACAAATTATTTGTGCATCATCCCTGAATTTCCACATTTTTGGAACATAGTGTTACTAATGGCATTTCTACACTCAATGGGGAATTTTAGAAAGGATAAGAAGAAATAATACCTCTTTTTACACATGTTTGATGTTGGAGGTTTAAGACACTGGCTCCAGAAGTAATTTTTTTCTGTTCTCTTTCTGTTTAGTGTGACACAAAGTCCAGAGCTGATAATTCCATTTTCATATGCAAATTCCATATTCAGGAAATAGAATGCACATCAAGTGTTTTTTGCCTTTGGTTTCACACTATGGAGGCGATTTCTTGCACTGTGGATCTGATGATCAGTAAAAGCTAATGAATGTACATATCACTTCTCAGTATTATACTCACAACTTTATATTTCAATCAGGCACTACCAGGCTCAACAATTTATTACCTATATTACTCAGATTTGTGATGGGAAAAACTTAAAGAAACATTGCAAGTACTGTGGCATGATAAAAGGTATGCATAGAATGCATATCCTGCAATACATGAAATGATAATTTAAAAAACTTTGTAGCACAAAATCAAGCAAAGTATGGTGGATGTTACTCCATCCATTTTCTCCAGAGCCACAGGATATGAAAAACACGAACTAAGAAGAGTGTAACAGAACATAAAATTCAGAGACCAAGTCTGCAACTGTAGGATTCTTGTCTGTAAAGAATAAGATGGGGAAAGACTGGAGAATGTTTACAGAGATAAAGCAGATACAAGAAACTTCAGAGGCTTCCGTGTGAGGTTAAGCCTCCACTTTTCAGGTCAACTGCTGTGTACAAATTTGTCATTCAGTGCATTGTGACTAAGTGATGGGAGCTCTATTTCATTTATATCTACAGGCAAGGGTCAAACACCGTATGCCCAAACTGATAGCAGACAGTTTCAGCTGAGCAAACCAGGTAGAGAAGGAATGCACTTCAACTGTTTTTAGCATCCCACTGGCTTTATCTGTACTTCTAGGCATGACAGCATGCATGGTATTTATGGCTTAAAAGAATTTCCGTCTGTAAGTTTATCACCTTGTAAAAATCAGTGAGAAAAGGACTTAGATATACCAAAACCAACTTACTACAGGGTGGATAGATCTTATTCTCACTTTGTACACCAGAAAACCTATTAGCATGTTGTTATTTAAAGGTTTCATTATTAGAGCTCTGCTGTGTTTCAGAAGAGCCAAACTGCTTCAGCTCAGCAGTCCAGCTACTGCTTTACTCTGCCTCCAAGGTCATAAGCACATGCCTATGGAAGAATAAGAAGAAGGGAGACATGCTCCCCTCTCTTATTTTCCAGCCTCTTTCTATTTTCAGCCTGGTGACATTCTGAAGCAGAGGTCATTCTTACACATTTACAAACCATCAATGAACTTCTCCACCCCCATTTTTAGCCACTGTAAACTGTAAGTGTCTACAAGATGCTTTGTCAACGATTTCCAAAGATCTACATTATTCACGGCATAAAGGATCCCCCACTCTTTGGTTTCTGCTATAGCATACTGTTCTATTTTCCTACTAATCTTATCACAGTTTTCTTAGTTGTATCACACAAAGCTTGAGTGTGCAGTCCTCCTTCATGTAGCATTTCCAGTGGCTCCAAACACTGCAGTTTTGGGAGCTGAGTTGTTTAACCTGAATATGTCACCAAACCAGCATACTTCTCTGACAGCTTTTTTCTGCAGAAGACCAAGTATATGAAGCTGTTACTGTAAACTACATTATTGGGCTGAATAGAATTATGGAATGGTTTTGGTTAAAAAAGACCTTTAAGATCACTGAGTCCAACCATTAACCTGCATGATCAGAAGGAACTGTCACAATAGGATTAGCATTATCATCAACTGATGAGCTTTTATGCAAAGCTAGGTGCATTGCTAGGTTTTAAATAGAGCACAAAAAACCACGTGGCAGATCTAGATATATAGGAGAAAAGATTAGCTATAAGGAGAGTAAATTAATTTAGACATACAAATACATGACTTTGGAAGTAAAAGCAAATATTATGAATATAGACCTCGATTTTATAGAATCCCTTCCTCCTTTCCTTCATTTTAGAGAATCCAAAACATCTATTCCCAGAGCAACTATCCCCAACAACCTCTTCCAGAATCCCTAGAGAAAATTACACTTCACAATACCATCTTGCCTTAAAACTTTAATGATGGGCAGAGCTCAGGTACAGATTATTCACAGTAAGGGTTCCAGCCCTACTTGCACAGTGAAGTCATACAGGTAGCAAGGTGTTCTCTAAGTGTCAAAATTACCTATAAATTACAAGATAAGTTAAAAAGTATTGGAACATTTAACTGGCAAAAGAATAGAAAACAAATTTACAACAGGGAAAGAAAATACTTCAAAGAGCTTTTGCTCACTCTTCAGCACACCATGCAGTGGCACAGGTTTCCTTTTTCCCACTTCAACTGGAACTGTGTTCCAATCAAGAGATATCCTTTGCTTTCTAGAAAATTGAACAAGTAAATGAAAAGTAAATGGACAAGTAAGTTCAAAACATGTTAATTCACTTCCTTCATTAACTAGTTAGCAAAATGCTATCCAAATTTTGTTTATTGCCTTATCTCCCACTGAGAGCTACATAAGACCCCTCAGTTAAATGTATTCTTACACAGCAGTGCAGTCCTTCCAGGTAAAATACTCTGTGGAAAGCAGGTAAATATAACATGATATGCTGGGTATCATACTGGTAATGGTATGAAACCATCTGTTAGTGAACCATCTGATAGTATTGATGATGTCATCCACAATAAAAAAGAAATGAGAGGATTGTCAACAAAGTCATAAAATGAAATTATAGTCCCCCAATGTGAAGCAGAATCTAATTGCACACATTCCTTGCTTGTGTGTGCCCTCCCCATTGCAGCTGTTTGCCTACCTTCTCTTGCAGATGGTTCAAATAATTTTGTCTCCTCCAAGGCCTCTTCTATTCCTGCTCACCCCACATCACCCCTTTTCATTCCAGACTTTTATTTTAAGAATACTATTGAAACTATTGCACACTCTGCACAAACAGAATATGTTCTCAAAGCTTATACACAGTGCAAAATTAGTTTGCATGAGCCAAACTTTGGGACAGAAGTACTACCTCACACTGAAGTCTTACACCTACTTGAACAGTGGGATAGTGTAAGGTCAGGACTTGAGGACCAAAGCATCCTTATTGCAACCTTCCTTCTCTTCGTCAATCCCAGTGCTCACAGATCATTTATTCAAGGATGCACAGGACAGGAGCCCCAAATAAACACACGTGTAAACATGGACACAGTCAGTCAATGCTTCAGGTGTAACTCCACATGAATGACAGAAAAGGTTCACAAGTTCCATCAGAAGGGTAAAACAGGACTCTTCTGCTTTTTTTTCCACAGAGATATTATCTGATGAAAGGTTTACAGCAAATGAAGTATCATATTTGGCATAATATTTTAACCAGCTATGATATGTCTCCGCGTTTCCTACTAAAAATGCTTTTCCTTTTACTATTAGTTGGAAGATTTTAAAGGGAAACAAAAAGGACCAGCAAGAATTTAACGGGGGAAAAAAGGGTGGGGTTTTTAAAATGTATGAGAAAAACTTACAGTAGCTTGAAAATTATAACACAAATATTTATTCCCCAAAGGCACGTCTGTCAAAAAGGAAGGCAAACCACCACCTTGCCCTGATTTAAGCCCTTTAGTATACCACCTTCCCAACTGTTTCATTTGCTTGGAGAGTTCGCAGTAATAACTTGTTTTAGGAATGTAATCCTGTATTATAAATATTGTCTGAACCCGTCCAAAAGGAATCTGTTTTACTGCCATTGCATATCAGACTGGAACTGGACAGGTTTGTAAAATGTAAAGTTACTACATAGCAACTTCAAGCTGAACTGAGCAAAGATAAAACAACCACTAGCTCAGTGGGTTCGACAGTTTTATACACAAATTTAAGTTCACAAAGGAGGTACATCCAAAGTCAAAATTTCTGTTGAATTTTTTTGTTATTGGAATAAACCCCCGCCTAAATAATCAATCCAAAACCCAATAGTAATGTTAAGGAGGTACATAAAAATAGATTAAAGGACAAATTTTCAACTAGGTTTAGTCTCCAATTCATATTGATATCATTACAGTTTATCCAATTTACACGGGAATCTGGTGAAAAACTAGGACACATAGAGCTGTGATACGGAAGGGCACTTAAATACCATGTACATTTTTACAAAGTCCTCTGCTTTTTGATCAGGAAATACTGTATCAAAGATTTCCATAAATACTAGACTTCAGAAATCCTAGTAGTGCATTTAGATGCACGCTATAATCTCATACTAAGGCTGTTCTTACCACTACTACTGATTTCTTCCTGTCTTAAGAGATTTTAACAGCAAAAAAAATACTGTTGCTCTTAAATATATTGTGTACACACCACAAGATTAATATGTAAACTCTCAGTCATGATTCATATACCAGATCAGAAAAGTTTTTTACAACTATCAGTAGCATCTTATTTACAGGGGACTTACCACTGGCAGAGTCTTGCATTAGGTACAAGTCTAAGCAAAGTTGGCTCATCAAAAAGGGTTGACAGTAAGGCACCTGTGTGCCATCTATGTCACGGGTGCTAAGGAATTCTGGATTCTCTTGAACATTGTAAGCAACAGAGGATGTTCTCAAGGGGGGAAGAATGAAGTACATTTGTTCTCCATGAATGGGAGTTCTCCATGACTAAGGAACTGGTTAGACAACAAAGAGAAATGAGACAGCATCCTTGCACCTATCAAACAGAAAACACCAATTCAATGTCACCTACCTGCCTCCCATTACCTAAGAGCAAAGCTATTTGCTGCAGCTACAATGTCATCTTCCTTCTAAGTTACTTGCACTGCATGCTGCATTATGCAATGGGATTTGGATACTTCACAGAAAAGCAGGTGAGTAGAGGACCAGCCTATGTTGGATAAGATAGCTGGAGAAAATGGCACTTCCCAAACCTCTTTTTTAAAAAGGAGAGAAAGAGGCAAGTTAGGTATCTCTCTTCAGTGTAATTTAAAATACTTTCTTAGCACTAATATAAATTATAAACGTTTATTCTAATTTATGAACACCTGCTTGACATCAACAGAACTGACACACCCCTCCAATTACTTTTCTTATATGATGGCATATTTATTTCACTCTGATGAGATGAGGCTTTTCTAATTTCCTGTATAACCACCCCCAGCTCTCTGTATATCTCCCATTAAATTGTGAACAGGCTTCACACATATTTTTAGATGTTTGAAAACGGCAGGAAGAGCTTTTTGATGTTTTAGAACATGTTCAGTCCCAGTGCCTCAATATTGTTTGCTTGCTAACTCCTCAAGCTTATGTCATCCATATGAATGGACTTCAGGCTTTTGAGAAAGTTTACCATATCATTACCATCTGCCTGAACTGCTGCAGTCAGAGGTCTTTCCCTCTAATGTCAATGCCACTTTGAAAACAAAGTTGCAGGATTCCTCCATGGCTTGGAACATATTTAGAAGTCAATGCCTTATTTTCTATGATTAGTCTGTAACAATGTCAAGTGTGAAATTTAAATTAATGAGTGCTTCAGTTATTGAAACGACTTCAGCACTTTTGTTACTTTCATTGATTTCTATTTACTTTGGCAACCACAAATATGAAGAACATATTTCTAGATGTGACTAAACAGACTAATAATATGCTAGTATAGATGCACCTACTGATCGAACATTACACTTAACTCTAAGCTTATTTTGAAAAATTAACATAATAGGAGAAATATATTATTTATAAAGCACTGTTCATTTCCTGCATTTCAGACAGTGTCACCTTCAAGTTATTTTCTTACCACTCTTTCCACACTAATGATTGGACTATACTAAAGCAGTAAATATGGTATCAACATTATCCCTCCATATAATCAATTTAGATTTTAACTAATATATTCATCATCCAGTAAATACCATCACAGCAGCAGATAAAGCTGTAGCTAACCTTCAGAGTATTTTAGCCTCCTGGTAGAGGCCAATTTTAAGGAAGAAGCTGTATTTAATTCCTAAGAGGGAAAGAAAAATCTTTCATTCCCATCTGTTCTTCCCCACACGTGAAATGGTAATTTATTTTTTTGTTGAAAATCTTAAAACGTTTCTATTTCTTGCTAACATCTGAAAGAATGCCAATCAGTGGAAAAAGCTAAAGGGATAGTTGTTTAGAAGAGAAAGACAAGGCCAGAATTCTCTGCTTATAGGTTGGTTTGGGTTTTTTTCTGACTAAAAAACTGAGAAGAAAAGATAAGTGGAAAAGAGAAATTAAGCCTCCCCAAAGGCTGATCAGGACGTTGGTAATGCAGCAGGAAGAGACAGTCTCATGCTGGCTGGAGCTCTGCCCATGCTCCGTAAACGTAGGGTTACCCTTGCCTTCTCAAAAATGTTTTTATATAGCACAGCCAAATCCACAGCTATTACAGCTACATTCTCACTCCAAATAAAAAAATAAAATGTAACTAAGGCTGGATTCTAGCCTTCAAGTAACAGAATAATCATCAATGCAAATCCCCACTCCATGAAATGGATGTCACATGCAAATATGGATTTAAAAAAACTTTAAAAAAGGTAAAAGAAAATGGAGGGCTTGAACTTTTTAACTTTCCTTTTCTTCCACACCCAGATTCTGCAAATCCTTAGATTTCCCTAAGCAGCGGTACTTAAACAGATCCTTGCAAAATCAGTATTCAGTCTCTCCAAACATTTGTCTACTAATTAAGAAACTCATATAGTGACCAGTGTGCCTGTGACTCTAAACTTGAAGCCACTTGCTCCTGTAGAATTACATGTGCCAAATCTCCGGGTATCAATGGAAAATGGAGGGTGCAGCATCCCGTTATAGCCTAGAAACTTCAACATGGCAGTCTGTTGATGCAGGAGATTTATGAATCTTTCATGGATGGAAGATTGTGCTAGCATACTGCTACGTGCTGCATTATAATTTTTAAGATAAAATTACCTCTTTTCTTTCTTTTGCTTCCATTTTGCAGGAAAACTTGCTGTCCCCGGAGACTTGCCCCTGGGATACCTGACCAGTAAATATAACAGTTGTGGAAATGGAAAGGTCTCAACCTTCATAATTTCTGTATTTCAACTTCTCTTTTTTGCTTCATTAATTTCTATCAATTTAGTAGACCAAAGCCTTCATTTTTGGAAAGGACCAAATCTGAAATACTTCCTATTTACATTCCCAAATAAGACTCCTTCCCCCAGACACTACCCTGTGATCCAAATCCCCCTGTTACTCTCTGGTAGAGTGCTGCAGGACAATACCACAGTATGAGGGTATTTAACACAGTCATCACTTTTTAAAGTGTCATTTTTAAGAGCAAAAAAGCTATTTATTACTTAATAAAAAATTGTCTCTATAGCTATGATTGCACAGGAAAAATGATGTGGTCTTATCAGAATAGATGACAGTTCTTTTCCGTGTAGAAAAGGCTTCTAAGAGCAGATGACAGAGATAAAATTAGAATTTTTCTAGCAAGCATCCCATACATGCACATCTGCAAAATGTTCCTGCTTCCTTCTCTGCAACCACTACTATACATGAATGTTTCTCCTGAAATTAGAAAAGCATGTGAATCAATTTTGGCTTCATGGTTGCACCTTAGTCTGACTAAGCAATTACAGATGAACAGCATAAGGCTCACAGATCCTTTTATTTACTCAAAGATCCCCAGAGTTCCAAGGAAAATGTGAAACCTTTCTTGGTGTTTGAATCCAGATTGGAATTTATTTCTTATTTTTCTCTCATGTATGAAAACATTCTGAGGTGCTGCAGAAATTCTGAATTAATACAAATGTACAGCGGCCTTTTAAATGCAGAGAAGAGAAGGATGTGTCTGAGCCTATTAACAGGACCAAAAAGCTTCCACACTGAAGCCAGTCACTAAAGCTGAGATTTGGAAGAAAAGGATGTGAAGAATGACAAAAGCTCTTTAATGAACTTGTAAAAACTCTGGAATCACTATTTGTGGGCAATGTGACCAAACAGAAGTCAGATTCAAGTCTGATTTTTAAATTAATTTCAATTATAAAGGTAACACTATTTTTCTGTCATTGATCTCCTTAGTCAATATTAGAAAAACAGTCAAAAGAAGTCATTCACTTGATTGACAAAAGCAAGTAAAATCAACCATGTGCTGTCAGAAGCACAGTACACTTTAATGAAACGAGCGAGTGAGACAGAATTTCCCAGATTTGCTTCACCTGTTATGTTTGATAACAAAACCAAGTATGTTGCCCAATACACCATGCTGTCACCTCTACCCCTGCTGCTCTCTCGTATGGTCAACTTGGAGTTTTAGGACACGATTACAATGAGATTATTGCATATCTAGGAGGGCAAGGGCTTTTCTGATGAAGTGTGGAGAAACTCATCTAGCTGCATGCTCAAAACACAGAGAAGAAATAAAGCAAGGACTGACGCAGAAGCAAAATTCAGCCTACACTGGTGTGCAGGTGTGCTTTACATGTGGTGCTACAGCTATACCGGGAGGAACCAGCAGTTCTTGGAAAAAAGCACCCTTCTGTGTTCTGTGAGTTATTCTGGCACGATGAAAACACAGCTAAACCAGAAGCCAAGGCTCTTTGGGGCATCAGGACATCTTGCTGCTGGTTTTAATGAGCTGTCCTGTGAATTCAATTCATCAGCATCCCAGTGACCCAAGAACAGTCATCACTAGGTCCTTTCTGTGCTTTCTGACCCTGTCATAGTAATAACAGGAAATATACAAGAGTTTTGAGAGCGCTATGGCAGATGGCATTGACGTACAGACAATTGTCATTTTCTACCTTAGACCATCAAAACATGAGAACCTGTAATTCCTAGAAATTGAACAGTTACTGCAAGTGCTCAAGCTCCACCAATATTTTTACCCCTTTCACTCTGCTACTTTGAAAATACATACATTGATTGCTGCATTAAATAATTGTTTTGCCCCACACAATGCAGTGTTTTGCATATTTGCTGATGTTTCCCTAAAAGCACTGGGGGAATGAATCATTACTGAAACAATTTACTTTCAGTTAGTGCATGAATGCTTTCCCATGATGCTTTGATGCTTTGTTTGTCCTCCTATAAAAATTATTTATGACCCACGTGTGATCTTTTAAATCAGAATACTTATTCAGAAATCAAAGCTCCAGCATGTTAATGCAAGTAGAAGCCCTGACTAATTTTTCAAAGCCATGTTGAATATTCAAAAGCTAGGACTGAAGGAAAGGAGTTAACATTAATTAATATTTGAAGCAGTAAAATAAAAGCAACAGTGAAGCTAATTTTGCAGGACAATTAATCATGAGCCTTGCTAATTACACATGGGATTTTGCAAATGATTTTTTTCTCAGGTAGCAGAGTAAAAATGATAATCCACTACCCATCAAAATCATTGGCTCCTCACCAATGTCCCCAGCAAGAGCAATTAGTGGAAACAGCAGAGCCCTAGTAATTGCATGTCAAGAGAAGAGAATGTTAGAATTTTAATTGCTCCAAATAAAGACCACTTGCTCATACATACACCTGACTGTCCAAAAGTAGTCTGCAAGCTGAAGCAAGTATGTAACCACTTCCAGGTGTCTGCACAAAAATAACTCTGTGGGAGAAGCACTCTAAGCAACACATGCAGTTTCTGGAAGAAAAATATCAATATACACTTACATTCTGAACTGCAGTGTCATCACTTGACTATAAGAACTGGGAAAAAAATATATCACCCACTTGGGAAAAATGTGCATATTCTTTATATTTGCCAAATATTTATTGCCGACATTTTTTGAAGAACTTTAACTATCTTCAGTGTGCCAAGGGCTTCAAATTTACTGAATTTTAGGATCACCAATAAAATGTTTTTAACAAGACATCTCAAGAGGGCATAAAATAAAAAATTACCATATTCATGAGAGCAAGCCTGTAAGATTGCAATGCTGTAAACTGGATGTCTATAATTTGCTTGTGGTTTTCTTAATTAAAAAAAAAAAAAACCAAACAACTAGTAATTAGGGACTCCAGTTCCATTCTTGTACTTTATCCCAACCAGTGACATGATACTATTTACTTTTTTGTTTAGTATACCTACACATGGATGCACACAATTGCAAATAATCAATAATATTTAAGTATGTGTCCAAGATCTAAATGATGATGGATATATTTAAATATTGTTTTCTATGAAATTATTACTTTACTGGTCATGTAGTAACTTTTAAAATTTATAGGTTAAAACAAACATCTGCTTTTTCTCTATTTTTCTTTATGGTGTTTACCATTTACTCTCATTTTCAAACAAAATGACTGAATTGCCAAGTACCACTGTCTCCTACTGTCTTTTGCTCTCTCCTGACACTTCTATGTACACAACATAGAGGTACTAAACCACTTTCTGCTGCTAGCTTTGTTAAGCATTAAACCAAGAGTAGTAACCTTAACTTGTCTAAATATATTCTTTGCATGTTCAAAATCACTGTACACTGTTTATTACACCATGACTGCTTGGGAGAAAAAAAGCAGGTCATGCAGAGTGCTGCTTCCTTTCCTGAATTACCAGCAGATCACAGGTGTTTATCAGACTCCCGGAGGTGATTCAGGTAATAAACACCAGGATGGCAGTTTAAATGGTTAGAAGCTTTTCCATCAAATACAGTCCTTGCAGTCCTATCGTTTTGCATATATTGCTCACAAATGGCAAATTATTTATGCAGCCTCCTTAAGTGGTTCCTTATGGTTTTTACTTTATTTTTCCAAAACAGGAACCTTTTGAAGATGTTTGCTCTCATGACAAGGCAAACTGTCATTCCATCTATAAGTCTGACTCACTTCTTAAAGTTCACTGTAAATACATAATGCCAGTGACCTTGTTTTGCCCTTCTGTATAGCTCAAATATCTTTTCTAAGAAGCACCAGTGTCATCACAGAAGTTACTATTCTGTGCTTGTACAAGGAGATCAAGAATAAACTGTATGCAGCAGAAACTGGCTTTCCAATAAGAAAAGCTTTTTCAGAGGTTTTCCTGGGAAAATTAAATGATAACAGACTGACTAAGATTGCTACATCAAACACAGGTTTCAGAAGGATTTGCTGTCAATTAAAATAGGATGAGTTTTAGGAAACAAAGTGTTTAAACATAGTTTATTTTTGCCTAAGCTGACACTGTCAAACCTCAGTAAATTTATGCTACTACAGAAAGTCATTGAGACATACCTCTAGCAATTGTCCACTACTTGTTAATAAATGGAATTTGTTTCATGGTGCTAAAACACCGAGCCCATATTTAATGCCCGAGCTGTGACATGAACCAATGTACTGGTATGCAGATCACCTGCTTCTTCCCTTCTTGACAAACAGCTCTGCAGTAATTACTTAGAAATTCTTTATATGCAAAGTAGATATCATGAAAGGATTATGGCTGTCCAACATAATTTAGCACCAGGAAAGAAAGAGGAAAAGCCAGGACAATATGAAGTTTCAAAGAATCACTATTACTGCACCTGTGCTGTAATTTCTCTGAATCACTTAAAATTTCATCAGCTATGTCCTCATCTCTTGGCATAATATGAACTTCGAGAGAACTTGTATGGAATTGAACGAGCTTGGAAACACAGAATATCCAATATTAGTTTCTGCTAATTTTCTACAGTTTCATAGTTAACCTCAAAGCCTAGACAACAGATTATGGCTGTATCATACATATCAGGTAAGTAATAGAGTATCACCATTTTAATCATGGTGGGTATGAGCAAACAAGTATTGACTTTTCTACTTTTTTACAATACGAGAATTAGGCACACTGAAAACAAGCAACTTGCCCAAGAAAATATAGTAAATCTGTAGCAGAACCAAAACCTGGAATTTAAGTCTATCAAGCCCTAAAATCCCACTAATGTCACAACACACCCTTTATAATCAGTACTTTCTACAGTTTAATGAAAACTTATTCAGAATATAACATTACATATAATGAGGAATGTCAAGTATTATGCTATCCAGTATGAAATTGAGATTGACCTCCACTCCTTTCCTGTTGTCAGTTGATGGCCTAGGATGTAAATTGTCTGCCTGTCTTCTCATGCCATTTCAGACTGTCACTAAGGGAAACCTGATTGTATCTCACAGGCTGTGAAAAACTTTATAGGACCTTAACCAATGTTTATGAACAAAATGCAGGATGGCAGAAAATGCCAATAGATTGAAAGCAGACAAGAAAGACTTTCTGTGACTTCAGTTTCAGAATTCCAGGCACTTCAGAGAACAATAACTTTCAGAAAAAGGGAAAATAGTTTTACATATCAGTTCTGTTTAAAAGGAAGAGAAAAAATTTCAAAATGAGCTCTTTATCACAGGAATGTCCTGCATTCATTAAAAAGACTAGCTTGCCCAGGGAACTTGTCTTTTTAAAAATATTTTGAAAGAAAAACAAGAATTAATTTCACTGCAGTAGGTCATGTCTTAATCAAAGCCAATGAAGAAATAAGCTAAGGTGAAATACATTTTTAGATCAAAAAAAGTAAGTTGGGTCACTGAAATGAAAAAGCAAAGAAATAAAAAGTCAAAAATTCAATCCCCATATAACCTCATCACATAAAGATACTGATATCACAAAGCCTTACTACAGGTTTCACTCTAGTGCATCAGTCTTTCATCTTTGATAAAAACACAATATCTCAAAACACCTTAAGCAAAGCAACTTGAACAATGGTACTGCACATGGTATGCAAATTGCAGGTGGCTGAAAGAATATACATACAGTGCAGCTGGCTTTTATCTGGCAAACAGGTGCTAGATTTTGGACTTGCTGACTAGTCACAACTTTAATGACTTTTCAATAAGAGGTGAAATGGGGACCTGGGGAGTCTTCCATTCATGCTTGTCTAGCTATTTTGGTTTAGTTTTGTCTTTACTAAAAAATTTTGAAAGAACATAATAAATGAGCGCATCACAATACTCTTCCTCAGAATATCTTACTCTGTTTGAAAAACTAGCACTGGTCAATAAGCACCAAACGAATGTATTTAGATACTGGAGAAAACCACAGGTGGTGATGTGGAAGAAGATATTTCAAACCTTGAAGTCTGAAGCACCAAGACATATAAAGTGCAGCACATCAGAGAATGCTCTAAATTTCTAGCTAGGAGTCTGGCCCCACATGTTCAAATACACAAGAAGACAGCATCAAAGCACCAAGCGCATGAGGTTCTCTCCCTTGGTTTTGGAACAATAACAATGAAGTGTAGTCCCTGCATCCGCCCACAGGTTAATCTGGCTCTTCTAACAGCTGTACCCTGTAAACTCTCCAGCATATTATAGAGCCGTGTTTTTAAGCACTTCAGGGTGGGATCGTTTGTGGGCTTTTTCCTGCCTGGTTACACTGACTTGGAGTGATTATTGCATGGAGCACTAGCACTTCCTCCATCCCTACTGATACTGGTTACCCTGTCATGCTATGAACTCTGGGGGTTTAAATATTTTGACCCACAAAACAGACATGTCACAATGAAAGGCACATTAACATAAACTAAAGATTAATATTTAGTTTGAATGTCTACCACTGAGGCATAATCTAAAGTAAGACACTGTTAGTAAATTCAGAGCTGAACTATGACCTTCCTTTTTCAGGGGATGCAGCATGTAGAAATGAGTCCTATCAAAACCAACAGCCAGAAAGGACTATCAGAGTAGTAATCTAAACTGAATTAAACACCTGAACAGATATTACAGAGCAGGATCATTAGCTAAATGATTAGACAAAGCTCTTGGGCATCCTACTTACCCTCTCAGTTATAAAGGATGGTAAAAATAGTGCCCTACTGAGCACAAAGCAAGAAGACAACACTGTCTTTTAGAACAGGAAGAAAACTCTGACTGGAAAAGAAACTTGCCTAAGGTTAACACAATTGTCTGGTTTCAGGTACTTTACACTTCCTCTCCAGTATATCACTGCACACTTGCACAAAATGCCAACACATTAGCACAGTAATCCTGCCTATTCATTAATTATGCCATCAGTCACCCATCCTGAACATGCTGAAGCTGAAAAGAAACTGCAAGATGCTTTCTTTTTCCAAAAGCTCTTTACCTTGGCACTGAGTCTGTTTTAGGTTTCCATACACGTTCCTCCTCTCCTACAGACTTTGACCTGTTATTTGGCACGCTTTCAAAAACAGAAATCTAAGAAATGTACAGTTTAGGAGCAAAAGAGAGACAGGGAAATAATCCCATCTCCCAGAATCAACAGGATGTTGATATGAGATCCAGAAGTTCCTTCCCACCAGACAGATCAATGAACAATTATCTATAAAGCATAAGGCTAGGCAGCAGGGTTCAACACTGCTCAGAATTATTTACTTCTCCTGTGATTTTAAAAACTATTCTCCTTGCCCTTCAGTGAGAAATATATGTATGGAGGGGCCCTGAAAGCTGAAAATTCATTAGATGAACTAGGAACAAGCTAATAAAGCAAGCTCCCTGTAACACTGATAACGAGTGCTCTCCGATAGAGAGAGCACCTTCATATGACTATGTTCAATCTGCTATTCATCACAGCAAATATTGGTACAGAAAGAATCACCCTGAAGTCCCTTCTCATTAGGCAATAAATACTGCTTGTCTTTTGCAGGAATGAGGGGCAACTATGTGACGAGTTTTCACACTCTGGACCCATGCTGCAAGACACCCACTCACACACTCGACATGATGCCAACTTCAACCCCAGTACCCATCTCCAAAAATTTTGTGGCCTAATTGTTTTAGTGTCCTCCTGCTCTGTGGAACACTACCTGCAGTCACCAGTGCTGTTTCAAAGGTGTTACAGCTGACACAATATGGACAGCCATATTGAGAGGCTGCTAGAAGCTGCTTTCATTGTACCAGCAGGAGTTATCTTCAGAGTTGCCATCTGGCCCAAGGATGAGGCAATGACCTTTTTTTTATTTAGCCACCAACACATGGGTTCATGCTTTCAATAATCTGTTCCACAGCCGTGATTTCTAAGATCTTCTATACCCAGGTGTCCTGGCAGACACAGGTGTAACTAGGACTGGCACCAGATGAGAGTTAAATAGCAAAAGGAAGCCTAAAACAGTGAAGCCAAAGTCTGGGGTAGAGAGGCTGGTAGCTGTGAGCTGCTGCTGAGAAGGAATATGGCATATGAACCTCTTGAGGAATGAATGCAAGAATATGAAGCCCATCTGAGAGAAGCCTGTTTCCTTTGCCCCCAGCACGCCTATGAGTGTATACGAGTCACAAACCAGGGAGGGCATTTGTGGACATCTCTGCAAAGATGAGGGAGGTAGACTTATTCCTCGAGACAATACCATGTCAGATACACAGAATCATAGAATATTCTGAGCTGGAAGGAACCCAGGCTGTTCCCTTTGCCAGCAGTCTCTGTGAGGAGAGCAAGAAATTTTCTGATGTTTGACAAGCTTTTACACTTGAATTCTTTTTTAAAGAATTGTATCAATAGCAAGTGTCTTTATTCTAGATACTATTCTTCTTGTTAGGCTTTGCAGTTTCCTCTTGTTCTTTTCCCACACTGAATTGTTGTGTGGCATTCTGGGAGGTGTTCAGTACAGTCACTTTCCCAGGAAAGACACTTGTTTCTGGTGTGGAGCTACTGTCAAGTCATCATACAAAACCATGAAACTAGCCCCCACATCTGGAATTAGTAGCCCCCTTCTCATCTGGAGAACAAAGCAATCCCTCTAACAGGCTACAGTGATGCAAGGCAGATTGGAATGACACAGCAGAGTTCAAAGGCATCAGCCTCCAACACCTGTGCCATGCACACAATATATTGGACAGCATTCAACCTGAGCCTGGTGCCACTGCCAGTTGCACAAGTACGGCATCGCCTCTGAAAGTCCCTGCCATGATGTTTGAACAGGAGCCAATACTTTTTTCCAAAAAAGATGTTAACTCATGGGTTCACACTCACTTCTCAGAAAGAGAGAGTAGATAGAGAAGAAAAATGATTTACAAAGTAGATCTAGCAAGTGGACTGCCTCTCTTAAATCCCGTTTTGCTTGCCTACATAATGTAGAAAGCCTCTGCCAAAGTGCTATAATTCTGTGTGCATACTGTTTTAGAAAGAGAGATAATTTAGTCTTCATCTGTGTAAAGGTGACTGGAGATAATGGAGCAGGTTGTAATAAATTTTTTTCTTTAATTAATGCCTCTGAATCTCAGAAAGGGGAAGTCTGCTTTGTAATTAGGAATGTGCTAAGCTTTACTCCACATCAGTCAGGCTTTCTACTGCAGAGCAGCATATCCCATTCTAGATTTGGAAATAACAGAGTTCACTTCGTACAAATACACCTGCATCTAATGAACATCATTTATTACTAAGCCTATGATGCAGGTCCAAGTGTACTTCCTAACATGTAAATTTTTAATAGGTGTCCAAAGTTAAACCAGTGTTGTGGCTGATCTAAAGCCATCCATAACACCAAAATAGATTGACAGTACAATATTTTAATGTTTGGAATGCATGGCTGTCCAGTCTTCCCAGGATTGATTAAACAGGAGGTTTGCCAGAGTTGCATCAGAGTTGCAGAATTGGTGGAAAGGATGAAGATGGAAGCAGGCAAACATACTCAGGAAAAAAGGCCATTGCGTTCTCTGGAGGCACCAACAAACAGAAACAGCTGCACAAGTGCTTCAACACATCCACAGAGCATCCTCAACCTTGCTAGAACATTTCTTCTACCACTCTTCACTACTGTCCTTACAACAGGCTTACTTTGCTCTTCCCACCACTAATGCAAGAACATCATCCTCCTAACTGAAGTCAATCCCTTTTGAGACAGTTCATATTCAATCCCCTAAACTCAAAATATCTCTATAATAAACCAAAGACACAGAAAGCTGAATTTAACCTAGACCAACTCTCCCTTCTAACACAGACCTTCACATGTCTACTCTCTGAAGTGCTTTTCTCACAGTGGCAGCAGCGTTGTGCATTTTTTCCCTATAGCATCTATGGTGCCACTCTAGACATCATCAGACTAAATGACAGTGGAACCTCTTCTAACTCCCCTGTTTGGGGATTTGGAGGTCATCTTAAATTACAGGAATAGGCCAGTCTGATTCTTAAAAAAATAAAACTTAAATGCTGAGAAAATGGTCTACTGCACTTATCAAATAAGGCCTAACTCCACATTTTGGTAATAAATTGCATATGTAAGTGCTAAGTATAATTTGCTATTAATAATTTATTAATATTATTTATGTTATTTAATAACAGCATAAGCATGTCCAGGAAAGAGGCAGCATACCCCAGCACTTTCTTAAGTGAACAAGTTCCTTCCTCTGCATAAGTATTCCGGCCCAGAGGTATATTATGTCAGATGAACTGTCCAGTCCATCTCCACTTTTTGCAAGGGAAGGAAGCTTCCAGATAAAGGAAAGAATGGTCTTAAAAATGAGATACACAATGGGGGAGACCATAATGGCATCTAAAAGCATTTCCAGTAACACAGAAAAATCTTTATTGCTTTCTGCATGCTTGTTAATTATGTTAATCATGATGAACTTTAATATTATTACCCACTAATAATCTTAAATTGATATCAAGGTAGATGCAATATATATTACTATATGATTTCCACGCTTGTCTGCATGAAGGACAAATGGGGTGAATTTTTTTCATTATGCTTTCTGTTGTATTTTCTTCCTACACCCTGGGTAAAGTCAATCATGTACTGCCATGAAAAGAAATCCATAACTCATACTGTTTTGAGGTCAGCATTTCCTATTTTGGGAATGGACAGGTTCACAAGTATAGACATAAAACTGTTATATAGCCATGGTAAAAGGATAGCATAGTCAGAGATTTGCACACTTAAAAAAAAAGCATTACAAATTATCTGTATAGAAGGAATTTGAAAATGAAGATTAATTTATCATCCATTACCAGACAGCAGTTTATATGGGACTGTTGGAGAAGAAAGTTAACTCATTAAAAGGATGGTGCCAATAAAAATGCTTAGTACTCTTTATATAAAAAGTACTTATACTTGTCACCACCAGAGAAGATTGACTGAAAGTTACCCAAAGTAGAATGTCAAGGAAATCATTTGAGAACAAAAAATACCATGAAAGATAAATAGCATTGCCAGGGGTGAGAAAATGGACCCCTATAATGCCTTTTCAATGAGCTAAAGCAAATGGTGTGATAAGCTGCTTTAAAAATAAAGAAAAAAAATTACTCTCTGCACTGGAGTATTTTGCCATTGGATTTCTAAGTTTGGTGTAGGACTCACTAAAGACCGAAGAAATTACCTCTGCATTAGACAGGAATGTGTACGTAGATGCCAGCTGGCCAGTTTAGCTCCAAAACTAGCATGTTGTGCTGTGGACAGCTAAAACCCAGCTTGTCACATAGTCCTAGACAGCCACGCAGCCCCAGGCCTGCAAGGCAGTCTGAAACTATTCCCATCATTGCCTCCTCATGTCCCCACCTGATTCTTGCTTCTTCATAACTTCTTATTAATTCATCTTACCTGTCACAACTTCCTTCTGTAAAAGACCCTGAATGTCCACGCTCTCTGCCTCTGCTCAGACAGTGTGACCCAGGGCTTGGGAAACAGTATGGACTGAGGGGAGCCACTTGGACATAAATGCTGAGCTATGCCTAGCAGGCAGGAATGGGAACCAGAGTGGGCCAGAATGCCTGACTGAGGCTGTGAGACGCAGGACATCACCTCTTCTTTGGTTGTTCCCATCCTTTAGGTTTCAGCACAGCAGGAATGGATGAGACTCATTACTTCCCTTATAAAAATGTTTGAGGGCACCTAGAAGAGTCAGGGCTTGGCATCCTAGACATGGACACACATGGCATCTCTACTTTTGACAGGCACAGCCTAGGCAAATGGCACAGGCTCAAGAACCCCTACAGAACCTTTTCTGAGCAATATCCAGGCCACAAAAGATTTGTCTTCCTCCACTGTCCATTGTATGGCCAGGGCAGAGAAACATAGATCTTTTCCAGAAAACTGGAAAACTAGATCCTGACTATCAGGGTCACAGTAATGAAAGAATCAATCACGGAAAAGCCTGTGGGAATTTTAGCATGCAATAAGAGGTCTTAAGACAGTATTAAACCAGATTATTGTCCTGGCAGAGCTTTCTCAGAGAGAACAGCATCCTCTCAGTTTCCCAGCCACAGACATTCTCCAAGCATTAACTGTGGACACCCATCCACCAGTTACTGCCAGCTGGATGGCAGCCTTGCATACCACTACAGATCTGCCCTTCTTAATATATATCTATGACAACTGTTAATACCAAACCCTTATCAATGGAAAATTAAACATTAAGGAAGAGTGGAGAAAGAACAACTTCTAATTCTACAAGAGTTGGGTTTTTTTTCATCCCAAGGCAACTGTTTAATTTATCAAGAGATTTCTACTTGTAACCCATACAAAGAACCATCAATATTTTACACTCACTCATCCCTTTGTTTTCTCTTAAGTTTTGGGTACTGTGCTATGGGAAAGCTTTTCATTTTTCCAGTCCCATTATGTCTTAGCTGAAGACTCAGAAAAGGGCATTTAGCAGTCTTACACCTGACTAAAGAGAGTGGAGAGAGGAAGTAGTTACCAGAATGTGGAGGAGACTTCTCAGCCAAGCCCTACTCATACTGAAGAGGAAGTAGCTAGAACTTCAAAGGGAACTCAGACAAATAAAGTCCCTGGCATTGAGAAGGTGAATTGGAAATCCTCTTGGAATCTGCTGGAAACACCATACTTAAAGCATGGGACAGATCTCTGCAACACTCCCGTGAGTTCAGGCAATACCACACCCAGTCTGTCATGGCAGGCAATTGATAACATCAAGTTGGTAAAAGTGTCTGCTCACATCAGAGATAGTGGATTCCCTGAGGAACTAGCATTAAATCACAGGAATCACAGGATGAATCATGACACCAGAATTTCTAACCCCCAGCCTCCTAGATGGAAGGGTGGATGAACCCCTCACAAGAGGGTTTTACCACCATAGGACTACCAGTAAACTATGTCACTGTGTGTGCTGGAAGACAATCCCAGGTTATGCCAACCAAATTCTACTTGTTACTAGTACACACACCTACCCCACACAGACCAAATAAACCATGCCAGCCGATAGCTCTTGAGATACACTAAGGATTACTGCTACCACAGCTGCACAGTTTAGAGATCAAACCTTTTTCCATGCCTGAAGCCATTCAAAGAGGAGTATCTTGCACAAAACACACAGCCATAGCTAATGACATGTTGTATATAAGTAGTCATGTCTAGCCCTCCAGGGGGTAACTAATATATTTAGTAGATGTTTAACATGCACTTTAGATATTTTTCCAGATTTCTCAAAACCAAATTTTTTTTTTTTTTGGGTTGTGGGGGGGGGAGGCAGCTGTTGCCAGGATAGAAAAAACTTTCTGTAATAAAAAAAAAAAATTCCCAGCAATTAAGAAATCCGCACACAATTGACCAACACTAGTAAAGAAGTTTAAGCTGATTGTCTCCAGGATATGAACACTTTGACGTGATACTTAACAGAAGAAATTGGTCTCTCTAACCAGTCCTCTTTTTTTCCTCACTAAGACAAAGTATGTGGTAGTTTGTGTTGTAACTACAAGGATAAATATAGTAATGCCAGAGGTCTGACTGGCTGTATTTCTGACAAACAAATCAAAATTAAAATGTAACAGCAGTACCAGGAAGGACAAAGAAAGAAAAATTCCACTTAAGACAATGGGGCTGATTCTTACTTGACTTAATAGCAAGATTGATAAAGAGTAATTGATGCTGAATTCAGAGAAGTTACTCAAGGGGAGGGAAGGGATGGAAAATGAAAGAGAATAGCAGTTTTCAGAATTACAGGCCATAAAAGATATCTAGAGCCAAGAAAGAATTCCTTACTGATTTTCTATTGCATTCACATTTGGAAAACAATTTCATTTCTTTCCATGAGACCTTTGCATTTCCAAAGCTTCTTAAAGACAAAATATTTGGTTGAGTGTGTTACATTTGTAATAGTTAGCAGAGCAGCCAGTTAGAAATAGCTGTTGCAACGAACCGTATCCATTGCAAAAAGGGACACAATAAGGAGAGGAGCAAAACTGATCTGTCCCATTCCTGTTCCAAAACAGAGGGCACAGTGCTCACCAAATTTTGGTTTGGGTTCATTTTAATCAGCCTGTGGGAATTCATTACACAGACTGTAAGATCCAGTTTTGACAATTTAGCTCTCCTTCTCTAGGCCTCCATCTCCTGAGACTCCTACCCTCAGTTTCAACCTCTTCAGCATTCTCTCTGAGCATAGCTGTCTCTGTGGGTCATGGAAAGTTTATATACAATGCTTGCCAAAGACTACTGGCAACCTGAGACTTTCTGTGAAGATTTCACACACACATTTGTAGAGCTCATCAAGCTCCAAGAGCCATCCCTCGGCTATACTGCACTCACAGCTCACAGTCCTGGTCTGCATTAGCACATCTAAAGCACAAAATACCTCTTCCCGTCCCAAACCCTGCACTTTGCTGGAGAGGCTATCGGTGCTGTGTCTGCATTCCTCTGTCAGTGAATCATGAAGGGTACAGGGATATCTGTAATGACAGCAGAATCTCAACCCTTTTGTACTTGTGTTACTGCTGCTTTTCTATGTCCACTGCTCTCCCTGCCTCTCAGCACCACATATTTTTAACTTGTCTGCACTGACAATGTCGCTCTGACTACACAAAGGACTGGCAGCTTTTCAGTTACCAAGATAGTGGCTGTTACATAAACAGTTTTCTCAACTCCTTTGTGTTTGATGCTTTTGTCACAGAGTTTATAGTTTACATTTTGACCATGTTTTTCAGGATTCAAAGATTTCTATAGTATTAGAATGTCTAATACTGACATATCAAATGCCACCTCAATCTCACATATCACTTTTATGCAAGTTTTTTCCTCATAATTATTCAAAACCAGTCATGAGCACTTCAGGAAGGGCAGTCTCATCTAAGGAAGCAGCAGGTCATTTGCACGCTAAGAGCAATTTCCACAGTGGAAGCAAACCAAACACACAAAATGGTGTGCTAAACCCAAAATGTGAACTAGACCAGAAACAAATAACAGCTGACATAGGCACCCAAAACCATAATGAGAACAGTCACCACCAGACCTTCATCTGTACAGTCTCTGAATACTAAAAACATGTTTGTATTTGGGTTCTAGGGGAGGATTATTTAAATGTATCAACAGGGTAATGTTCTTTTGTAATGTCACAGGGTAACGTCACCTACATGACAAGATCACAAAAATGATATAGCATTGGAGATTTTTTTCTTTACCCCAGGAAAGTTACACAGCCTTCCTTAAAAAAAAATATGGGTAGGTAGCAGAAGAAGCCTGTGCTTGTAACTGAAGGAAGAAAAGAATGCAGCATTCTCAGGTCTTCCCTGTAAATTAATTTTATTGTATCTAAATCAAAATGTCAGCACATACTTTATTTTCAGCTACTTTTATACACTGTATATCACACAGCTGTGATTTCATGTTGTGTTTCAAAAATACATTCCCATGAAGTGTATTTCTAAATAGCAGAAAGTGTCATGATATTTTTACCTGAACACACAGACAATACTTACGGCCTAATATCATTCTGAACCACTCCAGTACACAAATTGCTGTACCAATGGTGAAATTTCCCTGGATTTTGTCCATAACAGCAAGCACTAATAGAAATTTCAGAAAAAGATCCAAGAAAGCCTGAAATGCTCACTGGGTAGATGACAGAGAGTTTTCTCCTTCTCATCAGACAGCTATGTCCTAGAATATGAAAACAACCTTCTTTTAGATATGTACTATTTAGAGAAATGTTACTTTTGAAAACACCTCTTGCATGCTGCATTGTTGCTGCTGGTTTTTTAGAAAGGTCTTGGAGGACTCAATCTCTTAGGCCCATGAATTTCCACGAGCTAACTATGCATTATCATAAGCAGGAGCTCACACAGGCGCATGGTATTTTGTGAAAGAAGTGATAGGTATGAGATTTCATTTGCATTGTATTTTAAAAACCCACATAAAAATCTATTTCCTCAATAGTTCCAACATAGGCCATTAGGTCTATACATCACACCATGAGAATAAACAATTATATTAATTTGGCAGTGTAAAGAATGAAAACAGTGTATATACATGCAATTTTAGGCACATGGAGGCTAGCTATATCTGAAATTTGGCAGCTGGTAGATGCACAGTATTTTTAATATGGATATATCAGAGAATGTTGGTCTATGTGATGGACAGACAGGTGACTACACTTATATTTACACTACAGAATGTAGCAGGTTTGTTTAATTATCACATCAGATACCAATCCTTTTTAAAGTACTATAATATGTACTTTCATGGCAATGTAATAGATTTGCATTTAAAGCTGCTAAATTAGGTATGAGTTTTTTCTTTAAAGTGCTTGGATGCACTTGGACACTGAAGGGGCTTTAAAACCCAATCTCACCCTTCCATGGAGTGATGCATCAAAGCAAGGCATGATGATTTTCCTCTGGCTCCAGAGGAATCATTCAGAGAACAAAGACAAATGCAATGGGGGAAGTACTAAAGGAGCTTATATAGTACCTGCTTTAAAACCTCCATTGAAGTAAAAGACTGTGACATTTGAACTCAAAGGTATTTAAGCACTTGGCTGACTTTGAGTTTAAAAAAGACATGTAAGTAATACCTATCTAACTGAGAAAATGGACCTTACTAATTCAGACAAATTCTGAAACAAACTCTACCTGCAGATCAACATGCACCATTACACCTGAAAGCAGAAAAATGCTGTCCATCCTGAACTCATGGCCTAGTCCTCTAAACCTGTGTTTCTGTAACATCTCAGTACAAAACAGGCAGCATTAAAGTTCATTAGTCAGTTTCAAAGATTCTTGGTTTTACCTGTGCCAAATGTAACATTCCTAGAAGTCAAAAGTTGTGACAGACTTATCTAATATAAGGTTTATATTATGCAATGGTTAGATAAAGTTTATTAAAACTACCCCTCATATTCCAAAAGAATGGCACTGCATTATGTAGCTACCTTAATGTTCATCCTGTTATATCTCTGGTTGCCATGGCAATATCCTCCTAGGTATTTGTAAGGTCACAAAAAGAAGAGCTAACCCTCTTACTCCCAGAATAACTAATGCAGCTCTGTTACTGGCTTGATGTAAATAGTCTCAGGTGACAGCAAACTGTACATATAGTCAATTACAACTGCTCAAAGGAAATGATTTGTTGTAAGAGCCTCTGTTCAACCTCGGTGACATCAATGTTTCTATGGCAACAGTTGCCTCTTGCACTGCTTAGAATTGAGTATTGATCAAACTAGGGCCAGCACTATTTCAGAGACTTGCTACTTTTCTGTGTGGCAATTTACAATAGGAACTCATAACATCACTGTATATTTCAAGCCCCAAGGAACCAATTTAGCAGACAGTTACAGTAGAATATTAGCAGAGGTCAATAATGGAAGTCTGATTATAGTCCTAGAACAATTATTCAAAGCTTTTGTTGTCTGCCCTTTCATCACTCCACCAGCTATTAAAATCTTCAAATAATAATATTCATCCCCAAAGAAAGTGCTGAATTCATTCATCTTCTATTTTAAACTTTATTTTTCATTGTTATGTTATCTATCAATAAAATTATTTGGCTATATTAGCCACACTCTGACCTCTCAGAAGTAAATAACTATTGATCAAGAAGTGGAGCTCTGATGGCATAGTACAGGGTTTCCATTAATGGTCTCATTGGCCCAGCAGATAAGGTGATTCTTGCAGGAGAGCAGGCGAACAGCACGGCCATTCCCAGCGGAGAGCAGGAAGGCATGCACTGTTCTGCACAGGGGGATGATGGGCTCCTCTCCCAGTTCTGTCAGCAGTGAAATTGAAAAGCCTGGGCAAAATGTGTGTGTTCCAGAAATGGCCCTAAGAGGTGTTTACACTTCTCTCACACAATCCCTGCATCTGGGCGCTCTCACATTTCAGAGGGGATAAGGAAAGTTTTCGCATCACCTGCTTTCCTTTATGAAGACAGATACAGTGTGGCAGTCTTTTGTGCATTGAATGGCAAAAATGGCCAATCTCAGGACTAATTAAGAATATGTGATGAGTAATAATGCTGAGAATGTCAAGAGAATGATGTTACTCTAAGACTGTTTCTTCTTCATTGATTGTGAAGGGTTGCAGGCTGGAGAGATTGCTTGCTCCTTAATTTTAAAAGCATCACACACAGCAGCCTATGATTTGTCGCTCCTTTTGCTCCTACATTAATTTTCTTTTATGCTTGAAATAGGGAAATGAAAGAAAACTCTTTGTGTTGTTTACAACAATAAACAGTTTACTGTACATGATTTGTCTAACTGTATCAATTCACGGGTAGTCACAGAATTAGCCTATCTCTTAACATGATGCACTTCAAAAAATACTGCCCTGTACTTCCCAGCTGTTTGCAAAATGAGGTATTTATGAGGAGCAAAGTTTGTCTCCTACTCTTCCACCTAATTTAGTAGGTCAACCCAGAAATTTTAGTTCAGGCCCTCGTCTATGTAAATTGTGCTTCAAATGCACATACTTTTTCATTCAAATCAATAGGAGTCAGACATATCAAAGGAGGAAATTATCCCCTCATTGAGTCTTCCTCTCCAAAGTAGATTTATGTAACTCCTACACAGAGCTAATGTAGTTAATTACATTATTCTTTGAGTGCATCAGTGAGAAAATAGGATTTAACTATCAGGGATGTTAAGCAGACAAATTCATCAGGAATTGAGAAAATTCCTGTACTTGCCTCCAAAAAAGAGAGGGAGAAACTTCCAAGCTCACCAAGACTTAAATGAAAAAGCTAGAGGGAATGAAGAGAAAATGAACAATCATTTCTGAGGATAGTAAGATTCTCAGTTTGTCACTATTCTCATTTAACTTCTTTGTCATTGTCTCCCCAAAGAGGGTCAAAAAGATCAATCTGTGATGTCACCAGGATACTCCAGCAGCTCTCCCATCTTTTATTCATTAGGTTCAGGCCGTGTTGTTTCCTGTCTATCCCAATGTCTAGCCAAGATTGAGGCCTGGATGACACTGGTTGGCTGATACACAATCCAGAGAAGGCAGATGTCGTACTGGAACAGCAAACTGAAAGGCAGGGAACACATGAAGCTGCCTTGTCATTGGAGGACTAATTGTAACAACCTAAAAGCTTTTAAGCAATCCTCTCTTTGCTTATCAAAGAGAAGAAAAAGAAGTCATAAGTGTTTCAAATCTCATATTGATCAAGGATAATGGGAACTTTCTGTTGCAGCTGCAGAAGTCATTCACGTTCCTGCTTTAATGGAAGTGTCTTGGAAACATGTGGTTAATAAAATGCAAAAATGGCTTGCTACTAAACATATTGCAGAAAGCAGAGTGCAAAGAAAGTTTTCTAAAAAAACTGGTGCAAATGAAAACTTTGTACTTATTTGTAAAACAGGTAGCTCTCCTATAGTTTGGAAATTTTTTTTTTTTTAATGAATGGGCTGTGGCAACTAAACACTAGCACAGTGTTCAAGTACAGTGAGCAAACAAAGTGGACTATGCAGAAGCACCATCCCAGCACAGTTGACGCCACCATTTTTGTGGACTTCAATGGGGTTACACTTTATACACCATTTTGTACAGCATATTTGAAGTGTACGAGTTGTACCATTCACTACTTGGTGTTAAAGTGGCTAAAATTATGGCTTCATACTTTAAATAGAGAAATGAGATAGGGTAAAAAAATCAAGAAAACAAATGTCACAAATTCTAATACTATTTTAGGGTTAATGCCAGCTGTTTCCTACTGGAGCTAACAACTATATTTAGGCTGAGATGTTAGATTATTGCTCCATTTAGGCACAGTCTTCTGTGGTATGTTGAATCAGACCTTGAAATTATCAAGGAATAGATTGACTTCAGTGCATACAGGGACAGACTTTTAAAGCAGTTCTATGTGGTTCTGATCAATAAGTACATTGTTTATGTTCTTGACTACATCATCTTGATTTAGAGAGCTCCCTGGTAGCCTAAGACATAGTATTCCTGTATTGGGATGAGCTACAGTGAAACAACATGAAGACCATGAACTCACCTATCTATTATTTCTCACCACAGTCTGCAGGTAAAAATATAACACCTCATCATTTTATCTTTCTGTATATCACTGTACAATCAGCAGTACTTTCTTTTCATCAAAACCTACTTGACAAAAATTGTAAAATTTGAAAAAGCACTAAGTCTTTCGTGTTGCAGAAATACAAGCTGCATCAAGCCCAGCCTTTAAGTGAGCCAATCCTTCAGCTGGAAGATATAAGCTGTCACAACTGCTTTATACAGACTGCTTTTTAGACTGTTTCTGAATTTCATTGTGGGCTGACATCACACAGTAGCCACCAATATCAGCAACAGCAACTAGCAACAGAGATGCTCCAAGAGCTACCACTTCTGGGTGAATTAAACTGTTAAACACATGCCAGCATTTCTCTATTTTCAGTATTCAGTCCTGTTCACTAACTAGAAAGAAATAGTTATATACTGAAATTGAAAATTAATTCCAAATTAATATTAGAGAGAAATCCTAACAACTCCCAACAGCTACAGTTGGAAGGATACAGAGGAAGGATACATTTTCCACCTGAACAATCATGCAAGAAGAGCAGTCAGTTCTCTCCTGTTTTACAAGAAAGACGACTTTTTACTCTGCATTTCAAACCACTGCTAAGAGAGATGGACTTTATATCTTCAGTCTGTGCAACACCAGTGCTGTTTTTCTAACTCCTGAGTAGTTCAGAGGAACACAGTTAAAAGCCTGAGAAAAAAATAAGGATGCAAGAATGACCCTCTTATACCTTTGCTTGATGAGGTATCAGAAAGTCAACATCCTCAAAACTAATAAACCAGAACAGGCAATAGAAGCAGAAGTTGCATTTGAAACACATCTCTAAACTTCAGCTTACAGAAAACAAGTAAGCAGCATAACAAGGAGCTTACACACACAACTATCGAGGAATATGAAATGGGATCTTACACGCATAGTTGTCAATATCAGACTTGATACACAGTTATACCCCCAATTTCTACTGGAAACTCAACAGATGTCAGTTCTCTTGCAATTAAATGCTTACCACAAAAAAAGGGAGCAAAAGAAACTATTGTACCAGTCATTTATTTTGAAGCATTGTGCTTTAAAATGCTCATGTATCAAAAATCAAAATTAAGAAACACATTTTGACATTGCATCTCAGGAAAAAGGAGGGAATCTTGTTGAAGCACGGCCAGTAAGCACTCCAGAATTAGCCTTTTCATGAGAAAAACCCCTCTCATTTGAAGTAACATTATTATGAATGGTTTTAATGGAACAAAAAAAGCTCTATTTCTCCATCTATAACTAGAAACAGCAATAAATTAAAGATGGAAAATCCCAGCAGTATTCCTCATGTTTGATTTCAAACATAGTGTGTTGTGTTCAATAAACCTCTCAGAAGTAAATGTTCAGCTAAGACTGCAGGTTCAGAAACATCAGGAGCCCCTAAAGGACATAATGAAGACTTGGAGCAAAACTCAGAAAAGCAGTTAGGAAAGTCCCCCTCTTTAACCAATATTTTTTTTCCTTAACACTGAACTGAGCAAGTGATTAAGTACTGTTAAGTAGTTTTCTAGGGTTTCCAGACTTGTTTCTTTTGATTAGGGTATTTGCAAAAACTGAAATTCAAACCCGAACAAGCTTTCATACGCTAACGCCCCAATTCCTATGTTCCTTGCCCTGGCTTTGCTAACATAGGTTAACACCCAATCACGTATTTCAAGGTCAGAAGGGACAATGTGATCATCTAGTCTGAAGTGCTGCAAAACACAGACCATAGAATTTCACCCAGCAATTCCAGTGTCTAGCCAAGTAATTTGTGGCTGAACTAGAGCGTATCTTCCGAAAAGTCAGCCAGCAAGCTCTTAAGCATTTGTGGAACTTCAGTTGCTTGAGTATGTTCATTTAGTTCACTTGAGTAGATGTAACTCTTTAGGCTTAAGAGTGCTCAGGGTCAGAATGCCAAACAAACAAAACTCAGATGCCAAAACCCCAAGGGTTTCCCATTATTAATGAGGGAAGACCCTGTTTTGATTCATAAAACTCTGGGTCATTCCTGCAAGATAAAAGTTTTTTGAATTTGTTAGATGTCAGATATTTAGAGCTTAAAAAAATATGTATCTTAGCAATGACAAAATCCTTTGGCTGACCTCACAGGCAAAGGCACACAGAGAGATCATAATTTCCACAGATTTTAGAAAGAGGAAACACTTGCCAGCCTCTAAAAAGGAATCCTGAAAGTGAAAAATAAAGTGGAGGGGAGTGAGTGGAATAAAAATACTCAATACATCTTTAATCTTTAAATACACACATACAGCTTCCCCACAAATGGAGGGAAATCTCATCTACCTGTTTAAACCATCATCCAATCCAGATGCACAGACTGAAACAACTACTTTATTCTGATTATTTCACTGTTCTCAAACTCCTATTGAAGAGGAAGGATGAAGCTACAAAATAGGTTACATTTTGGACAAACACATCATAATTTGAGTACAGTCCCAACCAGGTCTTTATTAGAGGCTCAGCTTTGAGTGCAATGGAGCCTCATTTCAGTAAGTCAAGCCCTTGCCTTTGCAGAAGAGATTTCACAATAAAAACATCATCTTTTCCTGAAAGGAAAAGTAAGGCTGATTTCTTGATGGAAAGAGTAGAAGCAAAAGAAGTACCAGTAGAATGACAAAGTACTGTAATAAGTCAAAGATATAGATAGGTTCTATTTCTAACCCCGCTACCTGCTAATGTGGAAAAACTCTTCCTTTTCTCCATGTTAATTTCCAAGGTGTGTTCTGGAAATCTAATTAAAATTGCAAGTTTAATTAAAGCTGTAAGTTCTCCAGAATAAAGTCTATACTTGCTGTGATTGTGTTTGCATGATGTACTAGTAAGTACCAGCACAAATATTTTAATGTTGCTTGTTATGTGTTATAGAACCAATCAGACAAGAACAAAAGTGAGGAGGAAGGTGATCAAACCTTCAAAAGTAAGGTAATTTGAAATACCTGAGGGAGTAGAAAGCTAAGATACTAAGGACAATAAAATAGTGGAAAGGAGAAAAAGATTGGGGAAATGGGAATTGAAGAGAGAAATGCTGAGTGGAGACTTAAAAAAAAAAGTTAAAAATCTAAGCTTGAAGTAGAATTGCAGAAGGGTATTTCCTGATGGGTCACTTGCAATATGTTGCATCTCTGTGCCACAGAATATCACACAGCTAAAACTTTGAAGACAGTGCTTGGCTTGCCAGTGTGGAGTCTGCCTTCACCTTTATTACTGAAGGAGGATGTTTTTATTTGCCTAGTGCAATGCATTATACCCATAAATTCCATCCACTCAGCAAGTCAAATTAATGCTAACCTACAAGATACATTAGGTATGGGTTTAAATCAGTCACTTAAGATATACTGCAACCTAGTTTCTATCCAGGTTTGCAATATATTCACCATTAAAATACCCTGCAAACATTCCTCAAGATGCATTGTTTGTTGAGGTGTCTCACCTTTGCCAGCAATGTAAAGATGTAAAGAATACAAGATCTAATTTGTGTTGTTCCATGATCATTTCCAATGAAATTGCAGGCTGCCAAAACATTCCAATGCTACAGGAAAACAAACCCTGCTGATACACATAAATTAACCATATAATAGAAAAATCTACTGATTTCCATCATGAGTACTTTGCACTGGGATTACATGAGCTTGTGATATTTTTCAGGTGATAGCAGAAGGAGAAAAGCTGATGAATTACATCTGAATCCTTAATGGTATATGGCAAAATTAAGGTCTACTTAATGGTGATGTCCAAATTTTCTCCGCTTACCAAATTGTCCTGTTTTACATATTATGCACTATAATGTGTATGCATGAGTTACCAAAAATAATTTCAAAGCTAACAAGCTGATTCCTGTAGTTGCAGAGCTACACCTACTACAATCATTTTAGATGAGAGAGGCATGGAAAGTACAAATGGAAAAAAAATAGTAGGGAAAATTCAGAATGCAGAAGTTTCCCTAGAGGGAATGCAGTATATAGATACATTTCTACAGCATGTGTCACTTCTTTGTCAATATTTACCCAGCAAGTGGAATGATAATGTGCAGTCATTATTAAACTCAGGCTTCTAAAAGAATAGGTTCTGGCTCTTGATACTGTTGCTCTGTATAAATTATTCCAGGGATTATGCTTGGATTGTGCCACTGGCATAGTTATTTTAGATCTACGTCTTGTTTCCAGATGGTTCATCTGTTTGTTTCTTTAATATATTCAAGATTCATTGTGTTTGCCACAAATTTACACATTTTTAATGTTGGTTACTCAGATAAATCTGATCTCAGACAAAGGATAAAGAGATAACATCTGTAGTTTTTCATGCTAATGCTAACTTAAAAATTTCCCTAAACAGTGAAAGCACAATATAGTTTTTGAAAGATTAGCCAAACATTAGAGTTTTTCTTGCTCATCAAATATTGTAGGAAACAAAATAGGTCTGCTTAATTTTACCAAATGATTTCATTTAGTGCAGGAAGCCAAGATATGCATAAGGCAAGCCATAGCCCACATTTCTCCTGCCAAGGTTCAGACTTTTGTTCCTGTTCTTGCCACAAACAGTATGCACACAAGGCAGATTCATATAGTCCTCCCTTCTAAGCACTTTTTAGTACTCCTTTCCTCAAAAAAGCTACTGGTTTCATAGACAGGGAAGAAAGGTAAAAAAACCCCAGTAAATCTCAACTCTATGTTGTGTTTTCAAGGTTTTGTAGTGGAACTCCCTCGTATCACCATATTTTCTCCTTGTATCTTCCATATGTTTCTTATGAGACTGTTCACGAGACACAGAAAAGGATCCATCATTTCCGCAAGAGCTTTGCACTTTCGTTACATATTTTTACAGGAGATGTTAAAATTGTCTCCTAAAATAAGGATTCTACTGACTACTTTCTACATACAGCTTGGAATTCTCAGGCTCACCGTCTAGTCAGGCAACTAAGGCAAATAATTACTATCCCAAATATACAGGTAAGAAGTGGGCATAGGAGAGTGACTTTCCCAGGGCAAAAAATACTGTGGGAGACATTCAAATGGGAGTCACGTCTCCTGAGATCCAGTCCAGTGCATTGTACCTTTTAACCTGGATAATACTAGTAAAGTTTCCTTCTGTTGGAAACACTTCAAAAAATAACTCCATTCATACAACTCTTCAACTGAATCTCCAACTCCCAAGTCATACAAATAGCAACAAATGTTTGACAGGGTTGTCAAAACTTCTTTGATATGCCTACAAAACCTGTAGATTTAATTGACAGAACCATGTTTTTGATCTTTTAATGTGGAGTGGTTCTGGAATTTTAATAATCCTGACAGGTTTGTTAGATACAATGAAATCAAAAGGCACAGCCCAGCTGTGAGGAGTGAACAGCTCTACAAACAATCTCAAGCAATGCTCTTTCTCGGTGCTTTAGAAGCAGAAGCACTGTACTAAGCAATGAGGCCATTCTCTTGGGATTCCGTCATCTGAAAGCTTCGATTGTCCACATTGAAAATAACAACGCCACACACTTGCAGAATACTTGTGGAATCTCTGCAAACTATGGACATATTTTCAGATCAATTTTTGAGATAAAGAAATGAGTCAGAAAAATATCTTCATCCTCTTAAAACTGCTAAAAGTTTCTAGAGTTTATTTGTACATGCTTATTATTAATCAGTGGCAACATTAAGAGTTGCATGTAAAGATACACTTGCAATTATATCGACAAAGTTTGGGTCGGTGAATGGAAGGTTAAATCAGGCAAAATACTTCAAGTCCCAAAGAAAGCTCTGGAACCAAAACAATAAAAATGAAGCTCTCCCACTCCCCTGTCCTGACCCTCAACCCCAGGAATCTTTGCTCTGTACTTGACAGTCTTTTTTTTCAGAGCTTAAAAAAAGAACCATTTTTGCAGCCACAGAATCATGTTCACTCTTCTTCAAACAGCACATTTGCAATTCATCAGTGAACGTTGTGTTAGATAATGAACCATTAACACCATTCACCTGCACTGTGATGAAAATGATGTATCCACTTGTTATTTGAATAAGCAACAAAAGAAACAGAGCCCACGTATGGTTTTAAATATCTATCTATCAGCTCACAGTGGCATGTCACAGCAAGAAGGCTGAACAAAAAGGCAAAAAATTGTTGTTTAATGGGGAGAAATACAGTACAATTGTTTATAGTGGGGCAGTAAGTTCTTAGCAACAAAGTAAATTACAAACAAATTTTTCAATGACATTTTAAGACTTCATATTAGATTCTTACATACTGTTCAAAAATCAATTTTGCATGGAATTTCTGTGAGTGTTCCATTATTAATAAAGCAGCAGTAGGCAACTGTGGCTGCACTCTTGCGACAGCAACACCTGAGGGGGAAGAATGCTGCCACACAGTATCCCTGCTTTAAACAACTCAGCCCTGAATCCTTGCATGGCGAATCTCCGCCTGGGATTAAACCCTTATGCCATCTGTAATCAAAAGGATGTCGAAGGCCGGGGAGGAGGTGAATTATTGGTGTATCTCTGCAGGTCTTCACTTTACCTAACTCAAAGTAATTTAGCTTCTATGGGCATTAAATTCATCCATTGTACAATCAAATTCAAATGGAAATTCTCAAAAGAAACCAGTAAGAAAAATATGTGAGAATCTAAAAAAATGTTTACAAAGAAACAGAATGCATTTAAATTATTTCTTATTGTTTATATCAAACAATATTTTATAAGCAAAGATGATCACTTTTTTACTGAACAAGTCACCTTTTTTATCTAACTCCTGCTGCTGCATTCTTCCATGGTTCTGATTCCAGGGGTATGGTCAGAACTGGGATCTGTGATATCTCTATCCTAGTAATGCCATGTAATCCACATCTATCTTGAATTGCAATTTCCACTATGCACCTCATCTTCAATTTCTATATACCTGAGAGAGACCTCAGTTTAATTTAGCATTGAAGCATATGTTCGACTTCAAGCACATGTTTTAAGTGCTTTCACAAACAAACCTGGAATGAGACTTTCACAATGAGGGGAGGAACACACAGCAAGAACAAAAATACAAAATATTAAAGTGCTTTGGGAGAGTTAGGAGAGACTGCTGCTGCCCTCAAAACCAACACTGCTTAATTGCCCAAGGTTCACATGACCTGAGGTTTACTTGCATTTCAAATGAAGAATTAAAAGCTCTTTGCTATATTCAGTGAATTAACATCTGTAAAAGGAAACAGTATTTCCATACGGACCTTTATGTTTAGAAATTAGTAATGAAAATTTTCTGATAAATCCATTTGAATAAGAAATTCCACATTCTAAAGAAAAACCTCATAGCCCAACATTATTATACAGAATATTAAATAATAGAGAAGTCTGTGTACCTTGATTGGCTAACAGATGAAATCTGAATAGTGCCTAATACAACCTAATTCATTGTTCAGAATTTATGAGATTCATCATCATTTAATTAACAATATAAATATTAAAAAACATTTTCTAATAAAATTTTATAATTGTAATAAGACACTCCACTATATGAATTATGGAGTATTTAATTCACACCCAGTTTTGTTGAAACTGGGTATGAATGAATAGATCATAATTCACAACTTGTCGTGTCCTAGAGCTGAAAATAAAAATGTAGACAAAATAAAATGGAATAATACCTTGCAGAGATAAATTAGCTAAAATTCAAGTCATTAATATAAGTTATAATTTTTCCAGCTCTTTATTCCAGCTTCTCACATATTACATGATGCCTAATCTCATAGTCCTTACACATGGAACACGTCTGCTTCAGCAGAAAGTGATGCGGTGGTGGTGACCCCAGAGATCTTGCCAGGAACACTGGTAGATGATGCTGATACTTGCACCAGGCAAGAACTTGGCTGATTTGCTTAATGAGCAATTTTTTTCTAGTGAAACACTCCAAAACAATGGATCTTAACAACTAATAAGGCTGAGCAACATGTTTTCATAAATTCAAATAATAAATTGATTTGTCAAAACTACAATTTAACCACAACGCTTCAATAATCTTAGTTGAGCCAGACTAATATTTATGGCCAAAATGGGAACAAAAAAACCAGAAACTCAAAAATGTCTTTACTTTTTCTAACTGGAAATTTTTGTTTTTTCATTTCAAACTGATGCTTATTTTTAATTGGTGAACATTTTAAAATGTGTATATGCTAAGTAAAATATTTCCATTTGTTCTGTGAGCCAGTTATTTCATAGAATGATAAAAATTAAGGTTGGAAAAGACCACTAAAATCACTGAGTCAAACCTTTGACCGAACACCACCTTGTCAACTACAGCACTAAGTACCATGTCCAGTCATTTCTTGAACACTTCCAGGGATGGTGACTCCAGAACCTCCCTGGGAGCCCATTCCAGGGTCTGACAGCCCTTTCAGTAAAAAAATTCCTACTGATGTCCAGCCTGGTTCTGGCAAGAACATGGAGGGTTTACCTATGCATATTTAAAACATTTAATAAGCAAAAAGATTTCAGAAGCTTAACTTGTGTGAATTTTAGAGATGCTTGAATTTGAATCTAGGTCAGTCTTGGAAATCAGCTACCCACTTCTGGAATAGATGATATAAAGTTTCATCTAACTCAAGATAAAATAGAGAGATCCAGTCAGTTTTCATTGAGAAGTTCCTCTCAATGTGCAGCCCTTATCTAGGTGTCAGATGGAATGTTGTAATGCTGTAAATCCAACACAGAAATTAAGAGGAATTTGAACTTTCTCCTGGTTCTCACTGAATGCAACCAAAGTACAAGAATTCCATCTCTGCTCCACATGAGCCAGAAGAGGTATTTTCTCTCAAGCAGCATGGACTGTTTGCACAATGTTAGCCATGCATCCAAGCATTTGCACTGATGACAAATGACTGGGCACGCCTCCATCCCACAGTGGACACCATTTTAGCCACAAGGGGGGCATTTCCTGTTGCGTTATGGAGAAGCATGTTATGGCCCCTGGGAAAAAAATTCAGATTGCAAGAATTCAACTGCTTGTAATCCACTTTCTACACATCTGATAAATTCCAGGCAGGGCCACAGAGAATGAGCAATGGGGCAAAAAATAATTTTCTGTTAGACCAGATGCAATCATAACCAATAAACTGTCAAAAGATGCCACAGACCCAGATCCCTGAGAAATGCTTCCAACCACAGGAAGGGCTCCCTATTGCCCTTCCTCTCCAGTGAATGCTTGTTCCTATGTCATTTCCCAGTGACCTGCTCTGCTTGTCTCTGCAAAGTCTCTGAAATAGCTGGCACAGATAACATTTACAGACAACTGTGTGGCTACTATAACTGTAAATCTGTATCCCACTCAGCCCAAGCAAAGAATTTGATGCAAGATAGAAAATGAAGAGGGATGGACTACATTAATTCAGTGATAACTCAGTTCTTGTTCAAACATCTGACATATGAGAAGAGAGAACAACATTGGCTCTTTGTATTATTAGGGTGGCTGAACATCAAGGGTGAAATCTTGGCCCTTGCAAAATTAGTGGGAAATTTGCCATTGACTTCAATGGAGCCAGGATTTGACCCTGGGTGAACACAGTTCCCATATGTGCTTCCATAAAGAAAATTAGAAATGATTAGTCTGATAGCATATGGAATCCATTTATGCATTATGAATAAGATTATTATTTAAAATAGAAGATAAATGCAGATTAACTACTATATTAATGCATATATTTGCACATATCAAATACAGAACATGGGAATGAGAATCCATTACATTTTCTTCTTTTTTTCAGTGTTAGGTAAAAGTTTAAAAAACTTGTTTGGGAGGAGACTTACAGAAAAGAGGAAAGGTAACCAGCAACCTAAAAATTCTTTGCAAGTTGCCTGGGTTCTGGATTTCCTGCTACCTGTCATTTTAAATAAATCTTTAACATTGCTTTAATGTTAGGTTTTCTGGTTTTGAATGACTTTTACTATTAAAAGAAATATATATTTGAAGGATTAAGAATGGAAGAAAAAGCCAAAAAAGGGAATCTCATCCCTCATGGCTCTGTACTGCCTGACCTTTCCCACCAGAAAAATAATTCTACTTCTTTGGAAACATGGCTCAGTGCCATCCCCACTGCAGACATGGTTTCAAACTAACTTGGAGTTGTGCCACAAGGAACCTCTGGCTTATTATACAGGACGGATGCCAGACAAACTGGCTGAGGTGTGGTTGGGTTTTATGGACTTTCAATTGAAAGTTATGCTATACATAATGTGATTAGATCTGACTGGAATGTTATTCCTTATTTTTTTTATTGAAGTTTAATTGTTTCCTTATTTCACTGTCATCTCTCCATTTGACTAACACTTGTGTATCACTGGTAAGATATAATATTCTGCCTGGCTTTGTACACTAGTGCTCTTCGGACCCTTTTTAGTTCCCCCAAAGAAAGAAGGAAAGAAAGAAATTATTCAAAAATCAAATTCCTTTCTAAGGCCAGTCCTAAAGTTTTGCAGAACTTCTGCCTGCAGCAAATGTTTTACCTGAAGGAGGTTAACAAACCTCCTTCATAATATAAACCATCAATCATAAAAACAGACCTCATTCGCAATAAAAGGCATGTGTAGTTTAGATGGCTGCTGCATTCAGTTTTCAGTCCCTAGTTGTGCCTTCTGGTTTTTACAAACAGATTTCTGCACACATCCCATAGAGCTTCATTTTCTCAGAATAGCTACAGTGACCACACAGTCTGATCAAAATAAAAGGACCTTCATTTACACAGTTTTTGTGTTGGGATGAAAATTACTGTCATTTAAATACTTTATATTTGCCATATTCCAACCTAGCAAATTAGTTTGACAAGACAAGCTTCTAATGGTGAATTAATTACTTCTGTGTGGCTGGTGCCAGGAACAAGTTATGAACACAGTACAGATAAGGTTTACCGATAGTCACAGTTTCTAATGAGTGACTAATTATAATGCCTTAGCTTAACTCAAATGCCAGTTTCCCTCAGGCATCGTATGTCCCTACTAGAACTGATCAGTTGGATACACCATTATGTGGCATGGTTTGTCTTAACTCCCTACCTCTTGGAAGGTCAGGTCTGCACCTGCCATTACTCTTTCACCTATATATGTCCTATTCCATTCCACCTGAAGTTAGTAGCTTGCAAGGATTATTGACAGGTGATTCCCAATGGAAAACTTCATAGTTTGGTCTTGTACATACTATCCACACTTCCAAACCCCTCAAATCATGACAGAAGTCCAAAGGCTTTGCAATTGTACAACTAATCCTCATCTCTGAAGTTTACTCAAGTACATCTAACCTTGGAAACTTTTTCCCAAGAGAACTAGAGAAACTCACTTAGGATGTACATTATCATATCTCCTAGCCCATTGTACCTCATGTACTTCTTGATTATTTTTTGTAGAGGCGGGAGCTGAGCTGTTTCAACAGCTGTAAATAAGGTGGACTTTCCCAAGTGGAGAAAAAGACAGTTACTGAGATGGTACAACACTAGTTAATTAACTAGTATTAATTTTAAAAAATCTAAAGGATGCAGTTTTCTTTTCTAAGACAGTAACTTCAAAAAGCCAGGTTTGCTGTGCCACTGGAATAAAAGTTATAGAATTAAGTTGGGCTGTCCTTGACTGTATTTCCTCAGGAAGCTAGTGCTGAGTTGGGGCCAGGGGAGGAGATGACAAAATTTTAGGTTGTCTTTTGTTTGGGTTTTTTTCAATCCAAATATTCTTCTTTTCTATAGCACTATAGAGTTAAAGACATGGGTATTTTAAAGTCAAGTTGTATGTTTATCTCATAAGTTAACCTACTTATATATTGCATTGAAAAAAACCACTTTATTAGAGGTGTCTGTATGAAAGACTGCAAAGCCTTGTTTTGAACACCCAGAGTCAGCACTAGCAAAACATGGGCTAATATGCAGTCCTTGCCATTGTTCAGTTCAATTCCTAATAATACTGTTCCTTGCCTATAAAGTCCATGATTCTTATATCCCTGCTTTTCTCTTTCTCCTCAGTGCTCTGTGGCCTTGCTTTGCTATCCAACAAAGCAGGAAAGCCAGTAGGACGCTTTATCAGCAACAATAATTTCAAATGAATGTTAACATACCTATTTCTTGTCCATTCTCCCTTCTTCGTCCCCCTCTATGACTATGATTTATTAAAATAACTTTGAGTGCACGTGGACCCCTGCCTTCTGTTGGAGAGTATCAGGTGGGTTCAGCAGTGTGTTGTAAACATCATTCCTTCAGCAAACACAAGAAATGCTCTGGTCTTTCTTGAGAAACCACTCATTGGTTTGAGAACTCGAAATATCTTTGCTGGGGCTATGAAGTTCCAAGTAGCCATGGTATGCAGCACAGTGCCAACAGCAAAATTGCTACGAGGTCATGGAATTTTTAAAATAAATGTTGTTTTCTATCCAAACCTCAAGTGACATTATAACAAGGTTTTACTGTTCTTGCTGTCACTTTGCATTAAAAGTCTTAGACCAGTGAAGAAAGGCAGAGCTGAGAAGTAGAGGACAAATAGGGAAGTCCAGAGACACATTATAAGTTAAATTTTGGTGATACAGGAAGAAATATTTCAATTGTTGGATGAAGCAGAGCAAATGCAGATGGAACTGTAAACTATAAAGTTCTGCCTCAGCTTTCAGTGCATTAACAGACCTTACTTGCCTATCTAGGGCCCTCATAAGACCCCTTTCCACAGGTTCAGGAGCCTCATTTAAGTTCAGGTCCACCCACTCCTTGCCTGAGGTACACTGTGTGTACTTTTTCCTCGACCTACACCTGAATTGTTGCTTCAATTTCCCAGACTGACTTTCAGCTTGACTTGTTACTTTGCTTTTGCCTCAGTCATCACTGTTCTATCAATAGGACTTGTTACTGTCACTCCCTGCTGTGCTTTCCTGGCTCAGACGCTGTAGGACTTGGTCCTGTCAGTGAAGTCATTGCCTGGATTCTATTCTGACAGCCCTTGGCTTCCTCATCCCTGAGGGAGCAATTCGCCTTTCCCGCAACAGAGACAGAGGAGTTCTCCTCTGGGAATGCATCCTGGAGGAGAACCAATAAAGGAATGCTACATATCTGAGAAGAGGAAGGAAAAGAACTGTGCTTCCCACTCTATTTTGCCTCCTCCAAACCCTGATTAGAGATAGAAAGATCTTCCCTGCAAGGATGTGAAATGTGTTTCACGAATTTCTGAAAGGAAGGCAAAGGTAATTGTACACTCTCAGAGTCTCCATATTGCTGGCAACCATGCAAAAAGTTACTGGCAAGCTGCATGGGAAAGCATACAGTAAATGTGTGCCAAGAAGTAAAAATAAAAAATAATGGCAGTTCGAATTTATTCCGTTTCTATAGTATCAGAAATATTGGTCAACAAGACACATTACTTACCTGATGTAGGATCTTCAGTAGCATATCAGTCTTTTTACGAAGTGTGAGATATTACTATATGATAATTTCCTACATCTAAAAAACCACACAAAACCAAAAAAACCCTAAACCCAAACACAACACACCTCCCACACACCATGATTTGAGGTTCATTGCTTTCAAAGAGGGAATTGAATAGTCAGGAAGATATCAGAGACTGAAGCTGTATAAAGAATATATATTTAACTAAAATCTAAAGTACACCACATACAAACTGGGAAGGAGGCTTGAACTTGACGGTACTGATAGTTTTGCAGTCCTACTGTTATGCTAAACAGGCTGACCATAAGTGAGCATAAGGAGATCCTCACAGCTTATACATGTGCAAAAATAAAGACCAGACTATGGAAGTGACAAAAGTGCTCCACCTCTTTCAGCTCGAACAAATAGGTTTTATTTTTCTAACTGATGGTAAAATATAAACTGAAAAATATTCAGATCAACTCTTAGAACTGAAGAAAAAAAGGAGGATATTGCTTGTTTCTTTTGGCACAGGTCAGGTCACTAGAATTCTCTTCCTGTGAGATGTGGAGTGGCTGCACATGTACTCTGAAATAGTTTTTATAGTATCTGGGAGTTGTTCTGAGGCTTACTTGACTGCAGGTTGATGCCTGGGTCTGTGGACCTCCATTGGCATGGAAATACTGCCACGTCTCTCCTGGCCTGTCCCCATTCCAAACATCCTTCTATACATTCAAGTGACACTTTGTTCCATTCCATTTATTTTGTAAAAGCCAAAAGCTTTGACCAGAGTGTGGGAGGACTCTGTATTTTTATCCTTCTCAGATCTTAGCACACAACCCACAGAAGAGAAAGAGCTGAAATTACTTGTTCGCTTCTTTTATTAAAAACGAAAGAGTTCACAGATGTTGATCTGTCAGTCATTTTCCCTGTTAAATGTCAACATATATCTGAGGTTATTAATAATGCAATATCCAAGTAAGATTCAAAATAAAAAAATTGTTAAAAAAAGCATGTTTAACAGAAAGTCCTAATCTATTTCTAGCCTCCTTAAAGCAGCCTTTTTCCTCTCTCCCCAAATTATTCTCCTCTGTTGGTCACACTGTTACCTGTCATTACAAACACAAATCCTGTTTTCTTTCTGACAGAAACTAAAGGTGCTTGGTTATGAAGATATAGTTTATAAAACCAGGACTTCCAAGGTGCACAGTCTCTAAGTACCTGGATCCGGAGCAAGGATTAAGGTGAACAGCAGTGACAGGGAGACCCTTCTGCTCCTGACTAGGGCCCACTCTTCCTATAAAGATAAATACTCCAAAATTTATTTGCCTCTTTTTGATTGTTCTTATTGATATTTAATGCAAGAGAATGTTGCACTGAGTGCACACTGTTTGTTTATCAACACAAATTAAAAAATAAAATTGAAAACAAAAATTTAAATAGCCAAGACGCTCATCTTTCAAACAAGCATACTGGAAAGATGTTCTATCACATTCTTTCTTCTGTGGCCACATTTATTTTAAAATAATGAAGGTTCCTAGAAATTCCTGTGTAAATTATTAACTTTACAAAATATTTAAAATATGTATCAACTACAAAGGTGTTGCACTACGTCTCCATTCATGTTCCTGTGCTGGGAATATAAACAGCTCTTTATACATTTTCTTAAACATACAGATGTATCTCACAGATTTGTCTCTCTGTTCATTTTGTCTCAAACCAGAAACCTTGCCCAAGCAGTTTTTCATGAGCTGAGGTCAGTGTGAGGTTTAGGACTTACCATATAATATATTCAGGTTTGTGCTTTCAATTTACTGTATGGTGATTTTAATTCATTAATATCAGATTATATCAATATTTTTGCATGCATTTCCTCTAATAATTCAAATCAATCAGCCATATATTGCTTTTTCTATTTCTCCTAAAATTATTACATTTACATGCTATCAGTTTATTAACATAACTCACAACAGCAAGAGATAAGGGGGGGAAATTGATACAACTAATGAAATAATGACAATGAAATCATTCCCTCAGAGCACTGCATTTTTAGTGAAGTTTTCCTATGTGGTGAAGTAAAACTACAGCTGTCAAAAATATGGCAACCTAACCCCTCTAACAAATTTTAAAAATCCCATCTGCAGGCAATGCGGTGCAGATAAACAGATGTCGCAGAAGTACAAAGCCCAAAGAAGAAAAAATGGTTTGACAGTTCTAAGGTTTATATGTCTGAAAAAAAAATAACACATGTTTCTCCAATGAAGAAAGCCTGTGAAATGTACCAATTGCTAATGTTTATAAATAGCTATTGAATGACTAATGCACACCTAATACCGGCATTCATTATTGTTTTGAGTTTCCTAAGGAACAGTATGTAGATCAATTAGAGAGGACTACAAGTTCAGCATCTTTCTGTGTAGCATTAGTTGTTTAGTTTAACTGGAGAAGGTCCCTACACTATCTTTAATCTGCTTGTGGGGTTTTTCTTCCCCTGTCCAAGAACTCCTCTCATTAAAGTGAACTCTTTTGAAATATGCAACGCTGGCTACCTTAGTCCCACTTACTAATGGTCCTGAATTGATTCTTAATTAGTTGCAGTTTTGGTCAGAATCCCATTAAAATAGCTGAGTGTTCCAACAGAAAAGAAGGAAAAGGCTGGTGTTTTGCTGTGAACTGTTGAGACTGGGGGTGAACTTGCACCCATGATGACAGGCAAAATGCACTGAAATTCAAATCACGCTCTGTGTCCTGGGTTGAACACAAGCTTTCATACTGTAATTTATTCTCCATCTATAAAATATGATGAAGAAATGCATCCAGATGCTGTTAGAAAAATTGCATTATTCCAATGTTCTTCTAGTTTCTTCTTAAGGAAAAGAAAGGATACTAATTCAGAAGAATAGGAAAGCTTTTCAATAAATATTTTTTTTCTGTATAATTTTAATTGTTACATATCTTCTAACCCTCTGTTTATATTCTAGAAAGCCTCTGGGAAGCTAAAGAGTATATTTTCATGTTTTTCTTCCAAATTACTGAGTATTGCTATGAACTGTGGAATATTTTTGTTAATGAAGTGAATCAGTGGTCATTGTACAGCTATTGCTTTATTATTTGAGTTTAATTATAGAAAATTGAGGTATCAAGAAAATATGCTCTTTTAAAGCACTATCTGGAGCAAGTATCCCTGTTGTTAGGGAATAGTGATGTCACGTGAGCAGCTTTTGTATTCAGCAGCAATAATTCACTGCCTGCATGGGGGGATTGATCCCAGCTATGGTATCCCCAAAGGAGCCTCCACTAGGAATGGGCTCACATACTTTGATCTGTAGATTAACAGGAGCAGGATCACAAGCCTTTGTCTCTTGTAAACATCGTATGTCCCTAAATTTGTATCCAGCAAAAGGCTGAGTCTTGTGTTTATTTGGGTAATGAATTGCAGTAATTAATGCATGCATTGATTCTTCTACTGAGTCTCCCCTAAAGGCCATTTCCATTTTTAATTTATAGAAAATGCATACAATTCCTTTAATCAGAGCACAGTCTGGAATCTATAATAAACACTCAATGCAAAAAAAAAAATAGAGAAAATAGAAGTGAGATTACTGAGCAGAATTTAGGTAGGAATTTAGGTACAGAAGTTGTATTTAACATTATATTTAAAGACAGCTACATAGAAAGGAGTATAAGAATATGTATCTGGAATTTTCAGGGCAGAGCTGAACCTATAAACACAGAAGCAGAAATCCTACTATTTCATGGAACACATTTGCACTTACTTCAGGGCTCAATTTAGTCCCCAACACATGAATGTATATTTCTGTCACATATTTCTACTAAAAGGATGTTTCAGTGCTGTCTTTTTCTCAGTCTGTTATGGCTTTTGCATCAAAAAAGACCCTACCATTTACTAAATATTCTTGAGGGGGGAAGATTCAAAGGAAAAATATGAGCTTCCTTTATGAATTGAGAATATTTCTTACTTGCTAAGTGCCAAAACTGTACTCAGAATCATACAAGATGCAAAGTGCAAACAGCCTTCCCCTCACAGTTCTTCAGCCCAAAAGCAGTTTTTAGCATTCCAAACATTCCCTGATCTTAAACTGGATCATTCTCAAACAACATGGCTTCAGAACAAAGCAAAAATCAAGTGCAAACCAAATAACACAGATGATAATTAAATAAATAAATAAATAAATAAATAGCAAAACAAATTATATTGGATTTTTTTATTTCCTGCAGTACTTTCAGACACTAAGATTATAATTTTCCTTGTTTGGGAAATGCCTGCCTTTATCATACAGTTCTTTGTATACATAACATTTCCATATACATATTGAAATGTGTGTAAAATATGCCTGGGGAAGTATGAAAATACGACATTATAAATACACAGCAAGGCAGATGATGCTGTGCTGAGGAATGCAATCTAATATTTTTTCTGAAATGTACAGGTGATATAAATTAGAAAATACCCCACGGTATGTATGCAGCATAAAGGACACAAAAAGAAAGACTGATTTGGAAGCACACACAAACTAAAGGAATACCTGATTAACCTTTCACTGACTCCTGGTCCACGTGATGCAAAGCTTGCCTTCCTCCTAGAGTGATGGCTTTAGAAGAAGATGTTAAATTTAACCTCTGGCGCAATGATAAATTGACAATAAAAAATTCAATGGCTTGGTAATTACCAATCACTTTGGACATCGGCAACATTTTTCAGTTCTGTCAGTGCTCATTGGCACAAAAGCTTCAGCTGAAATTCTCTCGATCTCCCTCTTTTTAACTTTGTTTTCATGATGCAGATTAAATCTGCCACCCTATTACTGATTCATTTTCCTAATTTTTCATGTCTGCACCATGCCCCAGCTGCACTAGGCTGATAATTGTGGAGCCCAGCCCTGATGATTAACATCAGAAGAATTAATTATGCCTGCCATTAAAATTCCAGGTTGCACATGGTGATCAAGAAAAATTAAGTTTCTCTAGGCCTCTAAATCATTTCACCTTTGAGGAGAATGATAGTGACTCGACAGCTAAACTGCAGCCTGCGTTCCAGAAAAGGTCTAAACCACACACCCTTTGTGTAATTCCCTAAATGCCTTCCTAGTTATTCTTACTGGTTTATTCCACTTGCTAAAAAGATTTACTGCTCTCAAATAAAGAAAACTAACCTAGCTGATTGCTTGATTTCAATATAAACAATCTTTTTTTGCTCGTCTATGAGATTCTTTGAGGAGTACCTGTTATAAGAATTTCCAGGTTAAAGCATCACATGGAGAATGGAAGATCCAGGCACAGAACTAATTTCATAGAATTGGTAGATAATTTACTTTTGTCCCAGTTACAAACTGAAGGGAAATTATGATTTTAGTACTATATAAGGACAGTGATTTTCTCAGAAATAAATTGATAATGAAACAAAAACAGATTCCTAAGATCTTTAGGCTAAATGGTAATGAGTAAGGAAAAGCCTGTTGACTGACTCATTTCAAAATAGATTTTTGCATGTGAAACTCAAAACGTTTTCAGTCTAGCCTAAGGTATGACATTTACTAGAGCCATAAAGAGCAAGATGATATGCATTTATCATGTTATTTTCCCATACTATGTTTTGTTTTTAAATTGCCATAATCATGTATATTACAGGCTTAGCTTAGAAGACTGTGATGAGGAGTCATATTTTGATGAACACACATAAATATCTTATTTCAAATGATAAAGATCATTTATGCATAAACTATGGATCATATCTGCTTCCCTTCTTATGTTTAGGCAGTAACACCACAGCAAAACTTAGATGTGGATATTCTTGTTAGCTTTTATAGATGACAGATTTCTAGAATAAACTTAATAGAATTGGACCAAAGAGCAGCACAAGAGCAATTATCTTCCCTATAAAATATGTTATAAAATAGGAATACTCAGTGCATTTAGAGATTAACTTCTACGGGAAGTCATGTGCATGGCGAAATAAGAGAAAGACCCTTCAATTTAAAACTTAAATCCTTGAGTTTAACGTGAACATCACTGCTATAGCTCAAGGATATTGTATTCTATATAAAATAGGCCATTTAGAACTTGCGAGGACTTTATTGCACTCTCTCACGAATGACAACTAGCATAGTATTCGTGATTAAATGAACATTTATTGTATTTGTAACAGTATTCCAGGAATGCCATAAAATGAAGCATGAAGTCATCCATTTAAACATTTTTAAAACTTGTCTTAACTAAAAGCATTGAAAGTATCTCCTTTTAACTGTAAGAAGACTTACAGTTAAATCCAAAACCTTTTTCTTTCTGCCCGAGGGCACAGATAACTCAAACGTACCAAGACTTTTGGCAAATCACAGATGTCTCCCCAGAGATCTAAGAAAACAGTCAAACACATTGTCAAAATCCTATGAAATAAGGTGAGAGAAGTCTGAATATACTTACTGGTCTTGTCTGTTTCTAACATCTGTGAAGACAGAGCAAATGCAGTCCTAAAAGGGAGAGACATGACAAGCAACACTAAGAAATGGAATTAAAACATTGGTGTAAGATTGTCAAATTAGACAAGATTCAAAACCATAAATTCCATTTTTAGCAAGCATGACTATCAGTCAATATATTTAGGTGATAAAAGGTTAATCACAGTTTTAATTTTAAGACTTCAAACAGAGGATGAAAATTAATCGTACTGATTTTTGACAAATTTAAAAATTACTTCAAATAGATTTATTATGTAAATACATAAATGTTCTATCAGAATCACAAACAGCACAGTATGAGCTTTGGGAGAAGATTATTTTCAATGACACTGGTCTTGAGAATGCCAAAGCATAATTCATCATGAAAATAGCTTGAAAGGTTATTCTGGGACTAAGGTTTAGGCCATGGAAGACAGGGATTAATATGTTCCATTTCCCCTAAAAAACCAACAGATTTTGTCCAGTTAGTCCTTATTAGTTCACAGATGACTCTTGTTCCTACATATGTAGCCAGAGTACTTTACACACCAGTCAGCTGAAATACAACAGATGTTTAAGAGTACAAGAGGACAACTGTTACAGCGAGGATACTGCAACACGCGTATCAAACAACGAGGCCCGTGGAAAAGAAATATCTATGGACAGATTCTTGGTAGATGTTTCAGAGATGTTTATTTCTCCAGCCGCATGGTTGGGATCTGCCGAGGAACTGCTCAATCCCGGGACCCGAGGGTCCTTTGCCCGCACAGGGGAACACAAAACAACCAATGGGGAACGAGGCTGAGCTGGGGCCTAGGGAAATGCCGTGTCTCCCTCCCAGGGCCCCTCTCCTAGGGCTACATGGCAGGGGGAGGGACCCCGACATTTCACCCATTTATTTTTAACAAAAAGAGATTTAAAACTTAACATTGAAAAGAACTGGATAAACATAACAAGGACAGTTTCAAAACAAAACAAGCCACCCTCCTGAGTCTTTAAATGTCCAAACAGATTCTCTGGAACACCTTAAGGCTGACAGAAGGGAGACAAGACTCTCTGAGCATGCTTTGTGGGGAAACTGAGGCAGGAGAGGGTTTCTTCCATTTGTACGTGTTGGAACTCTAAACAACAATAGTTAATTTCTTCCCTCCCCCTCTTCATCCCCCACTCGGCATTGGAAAGGGATTTTTGGGGAAAAAATTGGCAAAGGCATGGTTTTGTCAGGGAAACCATGGGTGAAAAAACGGATTGGGAATACACTGGGGTAATAGGATATCGGGTAAAAGGCAAAAGGGGTAATAGGATATAGGGTAAAAGGGATTAGGAAGGGGAGACTGTAGGGGGGGCTTATAATGGAGATATTGTCTAACATGACTACGATTTTTAGCATATATACTGCTTTTCACAAAAACATCATCAGGCCCAGTGACCTCTGCTGCTTGTAACCCTTTTCTACCTTGCACAATTTTGAATTCCACCACTTCTCCACCTCCCAAGATTGGGATGGATTTTTCAGGGTTATTCCTTTTAATAGCAGTTCTATGAACAAATATGCCTTCTTGGTTGTCACATCTTGTTATAAAACCCTAATTTTGTTTAACATTATACCATTTTACTATTCCTAAAACCTTAGCTACAGTGATTTTTTCCTTTTTTCAAGTGGTTGCTGTTTTCTGTCTCGCTGCGTTCTTGCTTTCTCTTTCGCTTTCGCTCACTCCCGTGTTGGAATTGCCAGGGTTGTCAGTGCTGTCGGGGCTGCTCGTTCAGCCTGCACGCTCTTCCCGGGGTTGCATTCAGGGTCATGCCGGCCGGGCTGCGCCACTCAGCTCCCTGCCTGCCGCCGCCTCTGCTCTCAGCTGCGCTGCCCCTGCCTGGGGCCGTGCCCACATCTCGGCCGGGCCCCCAAGCGACGACCCCCCCACACCCTGCTCCAGCGCACATCTCGGCTAGGCGCAGCTCTTCTCTGCCGCCAGCTGCCGCCTGCGCGCTTCTCCTCTAACGGGGCTGGCTCCACCACGCACTGCGCGGAGCCGGGCGGGCACCGCCGGGTCGCGCCGCTCCCGCCATGCCTCGCTCTGCTGCCGACACTGCAGCTCGCGCCGCTCCATCCGCGCGCGGGAACTGCCTCGCTGCTGCTCAGAGAGGGCTTGGTGCACGTGGGCGAGGCCACACGGTCCCTGAGGCACACTTCCCTTCACCAGGACACAGCCGACGTTGCTCAACGGTCTTGGTAATTAAATAATATTCATGAAAATATTCTTCCATCAGCATATATTTTGACTCAAAAATAAACTGTGTCCAAATGGTCTTCCAAAAGTCTTTGGTAAGAATCACATCCCAAGAAACAAAAGTTCTTAAACAACCGTGCCAGGAAGTGTTTCAGTCCCTTTTGAGCTTGAATTAAGCTAAAATTTACAAATCATTGTCCAAGAATCTTTTCAAGTTTAAGACAAATGTCCACATGCGGCTCTGAGAGCCAAGAGTCTTCCCACGGTTCCTCCATAGTTTAGAGATGGAATAGCAAAACAAAACAAGAAGAGAAATCCAGAGTTTACTCACAAATCAGTCGCTGTCCTTAGGGATTGGGGATCGTTCTGCCCGCGTTATCAACCACTTGTTACAGTGAGGATACTGCAACACGTGTATCAATCAACGAGGCCCGTGGAAAAGAAATATATATGGACTGATTCTTGATAGATGTTTCAGAGATGTTTATTTCTCCAGCCGCATGGCCGGGGCTCTGCTGAGGAACTGAGGCAATCACGGGACCCGAGGGTCCTTGCCCGCGCAGGGGAACACAAAACAACCAATGGGGAATGAGGCTGACCAGGGCCTAGGGAAATGCCGTGTCTCCCTCCCAGGACCCCTCTCCCAGGACTACATGGCAGGGGGGAGGGCCCCAACAGACAACAGCACCAGCATCGTCCTCTCAAGTCACAGGTTTAATACCCAGTCCAAATCCAGATTTCCTCATTTATGGGAACTTGAATATAGTATTTGACTAATTATTGTAGTGAACAGACAGAAAACTTCAGTTGGGGTCTTTAATAACCTATTTTGGCTGTAAGATATTTCAGTTCTGAATCTCTAAATTTTGGCTAATGCAAACATCTACTCAAAACATGACCCATTAGCACATGGAGAAGGGGAAGGCAAGGCAAGGCAAGGCAAGGCAACGCAAGGGAAAAATCTGCTTGCAGAAAGAATTTTACAGAAGTACAGATACATTTATGTTATCATCTGAAATCTGAGAAAGTTCTGCCAAAGTGCTGTCCAGATGTTAAAACTTTCAGCCTATTGGAGAGCAGCTACAAGAAGTGACACTGCTTCTTGTCAAGTGAGATTCACAATCTGGCTGGAAAAAGTCTTGTAAATACTTTAGGATTAGGGTGATCAGCTCTAAATAACAGAAATAAGCCATGCAACATTTTGCAATAACTTTAGAGAAATTTAAATTGAGATCTAGTCATCAAAGGTTAGTGGCCCTGTTCGACATGTATTAGATAAAGAGGTATCTGCTGTTTTAAGAGATACAATTACTGTTTTTAACTGCTTAGCCTTCCCCGTGCCCCCCAGGCAAACACCATCTACCACAAAAAATCATTTTGCATTGTCATTCATGGTCATCTCCTGCCATCCTTTACCCTGACTTACTTTGCCTATTCATTCCAACTGCGTGATTGGTGAAATGAATTACTACCAGACATCAGTAGTGTTTGGGTTTTAACCTTTTCTGGCAATTCCCATCACCACAGGTGCTTGAAAGTCTTTGCATCTGCCATCCAAAATTCTGTTTATGTGGCTTTCTACAATATCACATTACAAACTTGTATTGGTTACACAATGTGCTCATCTTTGGCATGAAAATAATCCCAACAGCTATCATGTGTACAAGATCTGCCTAAAGTACAATGAGGTTGTCAGACAAATCTCTTATGCACCTCCTTTTAGTGATCTTTTTGGCATGAATACTATTTGCTGGTTTGAGCATCCACTTGAATATTGTCTATTAACAGATTTTAAATTTATTTATTATATATCAGCATTAACATGACCATGAACTTGAACACACTGTGACAAGTGCCATAAAACACATGGGTCTTTACTCAAAGAGTTCAATTCCCAAGATGGCTGAAAATGACAAACTGACAGAGAAATACAAGTAAGCAATGAGACTAGATTTGTCCCCATGTTGTTACAAATTTTTTTTGGTGGCCATTACAAAAAAAAAAAAAAAAAAAAAAAAAGACAAAAAGTTTGAGGAGAATAATGCAAAAGCATTTTTTTAAACAGGATGAGAATCATGTCTGTCATTGCTACACACACATTGATACACTGATATTTAGCACTGATATTTATTCTTTGATGTGTTCCTCCCTTTCATGTTATTTATGTATTTTTTCAACACACAAATCTATATTTATTTTTCCCATGCTGCCAATGTGAGACTCATGTCACCTCCTAGACTTCAAAACCAGAGCTAACAACACATGAAGGTGTAAGAACACACATAGCACAGCAAACAGTTAATTTTGAGTTGCTGCCTGGAGCATGAATTCCTGAAGCCCAACATAGTCTGCCATGCTTCACTGCAACTGGTACTGTGCCTACCAGTTAGGACATATTAGCCAGAGTTCCAGAGGAAAGCACACCTTGTGATCATTAATTTTGCCCCACAGCTTCACTTGTCAAACAGATTGGAAGCAGACTGGAAATTAGACATGTCTCCATCAGTCATGTATCTCAAGGCAGTTGATGTCTCTCTATTTCCATATACATATCTGGTGTGCCTCTTGTGGACTAAAGAAGATCAGCAGGTCTGATTCCATCATTTGTCCTGTCAATTTGCCATACTTTCTGATCTGTATCAACTCAGTAATGATCAGAGAAAACATTTCATTGTGATGCAAAGATCATAGAGGGCAAAGGGAAAATAATACACTCTGAACTCTAGCAGGCTTACAATTATATAGAGATGTTGCACTGATGTAGCTGGACATATCTGTCTCCTATATAAAATAAAAATTGCTTCTTAAATACAGGCAAAGGAGAGGAAAGGCCTTTTCCCTTTACTGCTGTTGAATATCAGTTCAAATACTCCAGTCTTCCTCACACAAGTAACCACTGACTCCAAGAAGATAACTTGTGTTTCTAAGGGTAAGGTTTGTAGACCCATTTACCATTAGAAAATTAAAGAGAACAACTAGCATTTTATGCACACAAATTCTGGACTTATTTTTCTACTGATCACAATGAAGGGTACTAGTTTAAATAATTCCAGACTTGTTTCCAGTCAAGTCTTAAATAAAGAAAATAGGATGATTTAGTGTACATCTTCAGTTCTATGCTAATCAGATCTGGGGTCAATCTTCCTGTCTCTGTAATTTAACTTGCAGCGTATCTGCCTAAAATATAACACAATGCATTCAGCATATATTTTCCCATGTGTAAATCCAGAAGCACATATACATTCAAATACATAGCAACAATGTTTTGTCACATATTTACAGGGCATTTCAAATCACAAACTGCCCGAGGATGCTCAGGTGTCAGGTCCTTTCCCAATAATGTTGCAGCAGGCCAGCAAGCTTGCCCGAATAATGGAAGTCATGAGATGACTTCTTCCACACAAGTCTTGTAGAAACTGGCAGATTATGGTGCAGCAGCCTATTACCATCTGAGTACCATGGGCTGGCTGCTGCAAGGATGTTCTGGCTCTGTGGCTGCCATCCTACACATCCCAGCTGTTAAACTGTCAGATGCAAGTAGGTTTTCTTACCACAGACCTCTTCCCAACTCTCCATCCAGAGAAAATGATCTAAATTTGGAACATACATTTTCTTTCACCACTCAAATCCATATTTATAGCCTAATTGGATTTGATTCTTTCTCAAGGATTTCTCTGTCCTAAAGAAGTTTAAGTCTTCCTACTGTCAAGTCATTGTCTGATTCTAACATCTTTCACCTGGCATGTCCAGAACTCCCAACTGACTCGGATGGCAACTAGAATTAGATAATAATACCACTGCCATGGTTGCTACAGTCCAAGGAGACTGTTAGTTCTTTGGGATGCAGATGGCCATTTCTGCAAGGCGGGGTGATGTTCATATGCCAGAAAAAAAAAGGTTTAAGCACACAGAGTTAATCTTATATTCCTGATACACATATAACTTGCTAAGCACATTTTAAACAATTAAATACAAGTTCATGAAATCTCATGCAACTGGTCGGAGGCAGGGTTCTTGTGCTCCAAGTTTAACAGCTATAAATTATATTTAAGAATAGGTTTTTTTCCTTCCAGTTTTAAGTTTTACTAATTTACTGTCGCCACCTGCACAGGGATCTCTTTCAAAATGTAAAAAGTATAATGGCATTTACTTAGGTCAGCCCATTTTGTCAGCAAGATCTGGTGGGATGATTCAAATGAAGATTTGGCAAAATATACCCATGACATTTTCAATCTCAAATCTCCAGGGAAGACTTTGGAAATAGCAAAGCACCATGAATTAATTATTTAGCAATAATCAGAATAAGGATAACTAAATGGGAAAAAACTCACTAATATTTTAAATTATTTAAATTTAATATTAAAAATATATTTTACAGAACCATATTTGAAATATACACTTTACAAATAATGATATTGCTTAAGAAAAAAAACAAATGAAAAACCCTAACACCAGAAATAGAGATTAATAACATTTCAGTTTGTTATGCTTTCATTTGTTGAGGACCTGCTACTTTGGTCAATATTTCATCCCTGGAGATTTCCCTTTTCACACGGTACTTATCCATTCTTCAGGTCTGATGAACAAGCCACTAGTTTTAAACAGTCTCTAATTCCTCCCATATTACAGCATCAGCTATGTTTCATTATAAAATACCTTAATATTGAAAAGTTATTAACCATCCTCCATAGGTTGTAAAAGAAAAAAATTAGCAAACTGATGGCAATCCAATAATTTCTGGTTTAAGCCTGTAATTTGCAAAAATCTGACATTCACTGTCAATGCATTTTTCTGCTGTGACGAAATCTGCATGACTTCTGTACTAGTGGACCCTTACCTGACCTTCCATAAAATACAATTACCTTTTCCTAAATAGTACTTTTTTTATTCTTTGCAGTTTTTGTAAAAACGTCTTCTGGAATGCAAATAAATCTAGAAACTTACAAAATATCCTCACATTTTCTGCAGTGAATAGGCTCAGTTCCTTGAGGGACTGATGGAGAAAAAAAGACACCTTTCCCATGGTGGTTTCCCCTCATCCTTATACTCAACCAGTCAAGGGTCAGGGGACAAATGAGAGCTACTCAGCTAAGTGAGACTCTGCAAGTGACAAAGATAAATTGATATGCATGTGGGAAACTGGAATGAATGAAAAATGAAAAAGATGCTCCCACTGCTCTGGCACCTGTAACAGAAGAAAGAAAACCACATACCTTACTATCTCTGTCAAAACTGTTCACAACATTTTGTCTAAGACTGGCTGGGAAAAATAGCGTGACATCTCTTGAAAAATCAGAGGGTTGGGCATTTAGGTATTTTCACAGGTTTTACTCAGACACATAAATTCCAGATTGTAGGATATATTGCAAAATAGGCCATATATTTGAAATATCAGTCATACATCAGCTTCTCTGTTGAGGAACTGAATCTTCATATGCAGGCATCTCATTTGTAATCTTCCTGCAAGCAACCTCAGCTGAGGACCAAAGCTGGTAATCTCATGGACCCAATCTTTTGATGAAATTTGCAGGACTTCATGATTATAATATGGTCTAAATTTCCAAAACTCCTTTTAAATTCAAAAAAGTTTGCTTGAGAGACAAAATCTTGGGGATTCAGCTGTGTTCAAGTCTTGATTCTGCTTTAATTTAATTAAAACCACTTTGCTCATCATTAGTTGACCATATTGAAGCAAAGCTTTGTACTCCTTTTAAGAATTGCCTCTTTCTGTGAGGAGATTTGGCTTCAGTAATATGGGTAGGACTCCAAATGATAAATAACCTGAATATTGAACAAATGGCAACATTTCATTCATGCAGAGCAGAAAATTTAGCCCCCATGGGTTTTGTTACAGGAAACTCCTTAAATCAAAATGTGGAAACTCAATATTGAGGTGCATAAACTATAAGCTTTATTGATCATGTCTCTTGTGACTGGACACTCCTGTCATGCTAGAGACATAATTCTACATGGGACTGATTTCCTTCAACTTTCACTTAAGGGTGCTCAGCATCTAAAAATACCATAAAATTCTATTTCTGCACACATGTGTCTCCAAAGAGCACGTGAAAGAATTCTCAAGGGTATTCTATTTCTTCAGCTCTTCTGAAATCCTGGTCAGGCATCTAAGAATCCTGAAGGAAATTAATGGATATGTTTTCCAGTGGAGGAGGTTGCCTATTTGGCATAAACTGCAGTAACAGTATGAAATGTCTTCCGATAAGAGGCCAATGTCATTTTGTTTTCTGATCTAGTGCAATGCTAGTAATCCATTCTTACATATTTGCATAACTTTGCTTTATATCAATTTGAGTGACTATTTACCTGTCATGTATGCTGTGATGCTGAGTAGATGCAGGAAAGGACAGCCAGCGGAGGGTGAAGGGAGATGCCAAGGTTATAAACCAGTGTTTATATTTGGCATCAAGCTTTACTTTCATGGGAAGCTTCTCTTACAGACATAGGTGCAAATGCAGAACGTCACAGCTCTCTATCAGGCAACACCCTCGCTGGCCCATTCCTGTAAATTCTCCGCAGTGGCATGTTTTATTGCCCTGGAGACACAACATGATGGCTATTTATTTAATTGCTTGGGAAGCCCAGCCAAAGAAGGGTGTCTCATGTTTGGCGTGTTAGTTTCCTTCTTGCAAATTTACAATTTAGCACCGTTTGGGTTTTCAGAGTCTCCTTGTTAAAAGTGTGAGGGGCCCATTTCCCCAGATGAAGCACAACTTCTTTGTCTGCCTCCAAACAGCCGAAATCCCCCAAAAGGCACAGAGCAGCAGTGCAGCCTGCTTGAAAACTGCTGTGTGCCGCCCCTCCAGCCACTGATTAATATTCGGCATATTCTCCAAGCAAAGCTTTATATCCAGTTCAGTGTTTTCTCTGTCCTGTCCTTTCCTTCCCTCCTCCCGCCTGATTTTGTAGACAGACAGCCATAATGCGCAATAGAAGTATAAGTCTTTAAACTGAAAATGTCATCACTTAGGAATACAAGAGAGTGGTATGTGTCATGTATGTCTGCAAAATGCAGTTGCTGTCTGTTACAGTCTGTAGCAACTTTTAAATCTGTCATCACGGCATGAATTTCATATTAAGCTCCTTCCCAGTGCTTTAGCCAGGAAGTAAAGGGGGGAACATACTGTATCATTTATGGGCATGCTGGTGCTGGGTCAACCATGACATCACTCTCCACTCCGCTGAGCTGTAATGAGGTGAAAAGGCAGCTTTAGAACAACATAGCACTTTATTTATTAGGAAAATTTAAGTGTGCGTGTATTTCAATTTATGATAAAACTGAAAACAAAGGTTATGGACTACAGCTCTCCTACAGCCCAAAGTAGGCGAGGGAAGGCATTTTGTAGATGATGAGAGATTTAATGCACACTAAGCACAGAGGATTGAAAGTTCTCAGCAGGCTGAAATCCTGTACTGACAGCCCAGCCTATTAGAGATGGTACACAGCACGTTTTTCTGCAATCAAATTGTACTGTACGCTTTGATCAGAGCATGTCGCTGAGGCAAGAGTCTAGTCGGGACCACCTAACATCTTCAAATTCCAAAGGACACAGACATATAAACTGAGAACAGAGGAAAAATTTTGTGAGGCTTGGAGGCTACAAGAGCCCTTGATTGCAGAAGGTTCCCTAGAAACCTGCAGTGCTTTTAAAGCAACATTGAGAAGCTGGGCAGTTCATTACATCTTTCCAAATTAATGCTGAAATATAAGATGGACTTCTGTACTTTACAGTAATACTGGTTTTGCTTTGTTTTGTTTTTCAATCGCAGCTGGAGATAGGACAAAAGAAGTACAAAAAAAGAAAAGCATAATGCAGAACAGGTCCCATCAGATTTGCAATTAATTGCTCTTGCTCCTTTTTTCTCAACTACAACCATAATATTTTTACCTCAGGTACAGCACTAGCAGCTGGCTTTCCTGGAAATCCCTGCAAAAGCATCACTGCTGTAACCTCCCTGTTTTGAATCTTAACTTGCTTCTGAAAAGGGCAACCCTCTGCCAGCTGATCACTAGCCTGGTAATCCTGTCTCCCTTGGCACACACAACAAACCCCACATCCATAGTATCAAAAAAATCACTTTCAAAACACTACATGCAAGCTGGAGTTTTTCTGTCTGGAAAACCTGAACACTGTAAATACCAGGTCCGTGATATAATAATAATAAACATAAATGCACTACTACATATAATTAGAGAATTATATCTAGATCTATCTGAAAAATGTAGTTTGATATTGAGATTCTTCTTTCCTGATTACAAGATATTAATTTAACAGCTCTGGTCCCAAGAAACAGTCTGAAATTGGTCTGTAGCCAGGATAGCTAGGGTTCTAACCTTCCTAAACATCACAGACTTCTAATACCTAGAAAATGTCTGAACAGTATTTGGCAGAAAATAATCCATGAAAAGCCCATCTGGAAGAGACAGTGTCAGCCCCTGAAAAGGGGGTGTTCTCTTTTTCAAATTAGTGGTAAGCCAATGTCTCAGCATGGTGCTAACATAATGCTAGAGCTGTAATTTCTCAGATGAAATATAAAACTACATTCCTCCGTGTTCACAGAGGTTTAAGGAGCCATGATGCAAAATCAAGTGTGTAATTACTGGCCAAACTCTCACATGGGGGAATAAGTACTGCAAAGTATATTTATCCCAATAAAGGAAAAATTACATATTTTTTATTATTTTTTTATACACATATCAGGCAAATATCTTGGGAATTTTTAAGACCGTATTTCAACAGCTAATATCAACCTTCCAGAAAAAAGGGATGAAGAAGGCAGAACAGACAATTCTGTATACGTTCTCTTTTCCGCCAAAAATATCTCCTAGATGGAAGCAAATGTTTCATAAGTTGCAAGGTCTACATTTCCAATGTATATGTAACAGAAAGAGCTGAGTAAATGGGGCATCTTATGCATTAGGTAACTCCTCAATCCAGACACAAGCAAAACCTAGATGTCCTTCACTCTTTTTTTATTATTTTCTTTATATTTTTGGGTAAGTTTACCCCCATATTGTCTTTTTCTCTTTCCTCTCCATTCTAATCAGGTTTGATCTATCTATGGATTTCAGTACTTAGAAAGAAATGTCTAAAGATAACACCATGAATAAGAAGTCTCTTAGTCCACCACTCAATATATCTTTGCCTTCTCAGAGCACATTTAAAAATCAATTCTGGAAAACTATATGAGGAATCTATTAGTCAAAATATTTTTATTTAAATTTGACTTGTAAAACATTCTCTCTACTTCCCCTCACGTGTTACTTGTTTCAAGTACAGCATGAACCAACAGTAAACATTTTTCATCTCTCGCTGGGATGGAAAGCACCTGGAAGACAAAAGATGACTGAGAGAATCAAAACCAAGATTATACAGCATGATCCAAATTCATTCTTCATCTGTTTCCTCAAATGCTGACCTAAATTGAATTACAATGTGAGTCTGGTGCTCTATCTGCATTTCTTATTAAATTGCTCACTATTAGCATCTGCCTTTCCATTATACCTTGTGGTCTTTTCTTACTCATTAATAACCTCACCATATGCCCCAAATTCGGTACTTCCTCCACTGATTATTTTTGCCATTTACAGATTCCTTAAACTTTTTTCAATATGTGAAATATCTTTGTAGAAGACAAGAATAGTTTCTAAACTACCCACTACTTGCATGATGCTCTTTTCAACAGGTAGCTCTCTGCATCATTCTATATTTAGTTGTTTCTGCCACCCTCAGTCACACTGAATAGCTGGGTACTCCCTATGAATCTACAGTCTTCAGAAAGGAACAGAGAAAAAAGCAGACATCGTTGTCACTGTGTGGATCCAGAATGAGCTACTCTCGGGTACTCAGTAACAGTTTTGGCTTCTCTAGCTCAAAGATTAGTAGCAGAATTTTAAAAATAGAAGGAAAAGGCCAACAAAGACAACTGGGACAAAGTGCGACTTCACAGAAATTATCAAGTAGAGCAGGATTCTTTGGCTTAAAGCCCTGTCTCTGAGAAGATGGGAACCGAGGTATAAAAATCAGAACTTGTATGAAGTGGGTGAAAGGTCTTTTGGAATACAAGAATGAGATAGTATCAAATTAAAGCAGTTCTGAGAATGCACAGTTTTACTAGCAAAATAAGACACAAGATGCTGGGAAAGCTGAAGGTTCAACATGAATTTTAAAATCTGTTAGATATTTTCATGTGAGAAAAATCCATCCAAGGCTATTAAACATAAAGATACCACCTTTGCTTCATAAAATCCTAGAGCTGTAAATCAATGAAAACTAGAAGATCAAAGAGGGGATTATCACTATATGCTTGACTTAATCTCGTGCCCTTCCCTTGGCAGGTACTAGTGGCCACTGTTAGGTGAAGAATCTGGGCTCGCTAGGCTGACAGAGGAACTGCAGTAATGCTAGCAGCAAAATTTAAAATCTCATTGTGTGGTACAGCTTACTGCCTGTGCAACGAGAGTTAGGAAGAGAGAATGCGTACTCCTGCCCCAGCTCCTCCCTGCTCAAACACCGAACTGAGCTCTGAACAAATACAGAACTGGAACAACTTTCTCCTGTGACAGCAGTGACATTCAGCTCATGAGGAAGCCGCAGAGGCTGCTCAGCAGTGCCTCACACAAACGCTCCTCTGACAATGTCTGCATCACGCGCCTGTTCCACTGCGGAGCACTCTGGCTCTGAGGCACGATGTTTGCCTCACCCTCAGCCGCACTGGCTGACACCACAGACCTTCTATAAATACTTCACCTACATTTTTCCTGTGTTCACAGAAGGTTCTTTCCCCTTTTAATTTTCTAGTATTTCTTACAGTGCCTTATAACCTGTGCAGAAAAGGCTGAACAGGAAAAAACAGACAATGAAACACAATGCAGGAAGATGCCAAATCAGTCAAAACCCCCACCCTATCCACACACAATCAGTGCCAGCAGTAGTCCAATTAAACTTGATCTAGTCACATGATCATGTGTTCCTCAGAAATTAGAGGAAATCAATTCAAATGCTAATGAGAAAACCCATAATTTATTATCTGCTGAGGAATGCATGTTACATTAATTTTAACTGTAAACAATTATTTTTATTGCAAGATTAATTACACCATCTTACACAACTTCCTTTTTTCATATTTTTTGAAGGAATTTGTTTTCTGCTACTGTTTTGTTGATCTGTCACAGTATTTTAAGACTGGAGAAGTATAATTAATTTAGGAATACCACAAATGTGGTCTCTATTCTTCTGTCAAAGGAAAGTAGGACAAATGCCTGGGACAAAATACAGAAAGATCTGGCTGAAACTTATGGCCTCAACAAAAGTACAAGAGCTGGAAAAACAGTACAGTCCTTATTGGGAGTCAGGAGCTAAAAACATAGGATGTGAACAGAAAGTCCAGGTAAAATCAAAGGAAACCTTTATGGGTATTAGCCAAAAATGGATGAAAAATAGAATATTGAGTTAACCCAAAACGTCATTCAGCTGAATGAGCTTTTTGCTTTATTTTTAGTTGATCGCTTTCTATGTGATTCTTTCTTTTCCTCTGTATACCAAATAAATAAAAAAAAATCAACTTCATTACACAGGAAGTAGCAAAATATTTTGCCAATAAATACAAGTAAGCAGTGGAAAAGCAGAAGCATTTCAGGAAAGCCTGTCTTGTTTGCTTTGTTTGCTGACCAGAAGTCCTACTGTTTTATTATGAAGTATGTGTACAGAATGAAACATCTGCATTATAGCTGAAGTTTATTGCAGTGATACAGAGAACAATGAAAATAATTCAAACAGTATTTATTTTCTCAGTTTCTAGACTTTGTTTTTTTGCTTGAAAAGCCTTCCCTAATCTCAGAAAAATGTCAGTGATAAAATGCTTTATCCTAAACAGCCCATTATTCTTTTTATGTCTTTGGTTTTTAACACTCCTACCAAAACAAGAATCAAAACCAGAAATGCATTTAAAGGGTTCATTTAATGGCTCAACAAGCAAGAAAGACCATCCAATGAGTAGTTTTATTTCACATTAATTTCTAGGAGTTTCCTCAGTACAGCTAAATCTGGACCTGAGGTTTTGGGGCTACAACTAAATAGGAGATTTTTCTTGCCAAGTATTTTAGCACTACCTTTGGTCACATTACTTTATAGGAAACATGACAAACATAGCTCTTTCCTTCCTTGCAAACCCTTTGAAAAGCTGATATGCACTTTCAGTAATTTATTAACTCCTCATAATATATTCAAAGAAGATTTTAACTATATCTGACTTCGTGTAATTTTTTAAATTGCACTATTTTTTTATTCTTGTCATGTAGCCATTAAATGCGTATTAAAAACATATTATAAACATATGTATATGCTTTTAATAAATGGTTAGCACACCTTAGTTGAGAAAAAGTGTAACTGCAAATAACAAAATTGAAAGAATACCAGATAGTACTGTTCTGCAGTGTTGTTCACATGCATATAGTGAGAAAGATAAGACTATATTCAACCTGCAAACTGTAATGCAAACAGAATATATTACAATAAATATTCACCAAAAGCATCTGAAGATGAGTTTCAGAAGGTTGGGCAGAATGAACTGTTTGTCCCCAAACTGTGGGTTTGGTATTAAATCAGATTACTGTGTTATAGAGAAACAGGCGACCCATTTGTAACGGCTGCCAAATTCATATCTGAGGGTAATAGCTTAGCAAACATGCTCAAATTTCTCAGTGTTTCTGTCACTGTCTTTACCTTTCTAAAAAAGATAGAAACTTTATTGCACACAACACTCACTCTTTTCCTTGATCTTTGTGACGAAAAAAAAGCACTGGTTTAAAAAACCTGTCACTGAGGGTTACCGTGAGTTACTGTGCAGCTTTGTTCATGGTGCAAAGTTAAAAGCAAACAAAGGGCACAGGAACTTCAAGCATCACCTGTGTTTGAATGTTGCTGGACCTATGCCCTGGCAGACTGAATGGTTCAGCAGTCACCAGAATTACACTTCACCTGCTCTAAAGCACCTTTGGTTTTCTGGGCTAAGCTGAATGTGGCTACGTCATTTGTTTCATTTGTTAAAGAAACTTGATGCACCACAGTTCCAGGTCCGTCACTAATACTGGTTAAACTGTAAACCTCTCTACAAAGTAATAAAGCAAATGGAGCATACTAGCATATATCACATATATGTTAGGAAGCAGTGCTGCCATGAAGCTCTGGTTAAGCAGCACAGTCTTCATTCACTCTTCATGCTGCAAACTCATATCCCAGTAAAACTAGAGAATGTGATGAAGCAACTCTGGACCCCTTTGTACTTCTCATACTGATGACATAAAATGACCAAAGGAATTTTTCCTTGGCACAGGGTATTATTGCCCTAACATGTGTGTACCAACCCCCCTTCCTCCCAGTTTGCTCAAGCACAATCTGCAGTTCATCCTGACACTTTTCACCAAGTAAAAACAGTGCTGACAGTTTCCAGGAGAAGAATGCAGGATTTTTCAGAATTATTTTGCAGGACAAAATGAATCCCTAGAATTGTAGGATTGCCTTCAAAGAAAACCTAAGGAGAAAATGGAACCACAACTGTTAAGAAAAGAGCCCTAAATAAAAGTAATTAAATTTTATATTTCAAAATTTTATAATTCAAAGAGAGAATCATTAGATGCTTACAGCTGGTCATTTGTTAATCCAAACCCATTAAGTTTCATTCAGATAGCCCATCCAGCCAAAATATTTGACCCCATGGTGGTATTAAAGTACTTGCTGAGGCAGAAGGTAGACGAGTACAAACAAAAATCCAGCAGAGGAGGGAAACTGATGAAGTGAGATATGCCCAAGCGGTCTCAGCAAATAACTCTAGCCTCCCCTATTGAGGGCCTTCCCCACGTGGGCTCCCAGTGTATTCCCTGGCACACATCAGTCAGTCTAACACAAGGAGGTGAGCAAGACAAGTCAGTCACATCCAAGAGGGTTCTCTGTATAACAGAACACCAGCTCACATGAGCTGGCATCCCATGTCTCGTTATGGTCAGCCTCTACTCCTTCAGAGGAAGCTGAAAACAAACAAAATCCTTGAATCTATATATTTAATTGGATGTCTGGGGAAATTTATTCTTGACTGGCTAAAGCTCTGAAGCTTGAGAACTGTTTATAACCATTGTCTTAATGCAGAGCTGACTGTGTCACAAAGCAATGCACAAGCATTTCAGAGAGAGTAGTGCAAGCATTTCAGCTCTTGCTACAGCCCTAAAAGAAAAAACGAACTCCGAGGAAAGAAGAGATGACTGGAAATCTTCAGCAATCCTTTCCAAAACTCACTGCCACCCCCACTATAAACACACAGGTATTAAAATTTCTTATTGAAGCTGGGTTACCTTCTTTTTTTTTAAGAATCTAATCTCCCTTTCTTAAAAATCTAAGCAATGAGGAGTCCTCCAGCTCACCTGGCAAGCAGTTCCTGCATCTAATTACTCTCACAGCTTCCAGCCATTCAATTTTGTTATGCTTTGTCAGCAGGAGAGAAAAGACCAATTACCACATTTTTTTCCATGGAAGGGTATCCATGTGATTCTTGACCTTATCGCTAAGAAGCTGTGTAAGTAGAACTCCTTGCTTTTTTCTTGGAAGAATATGGCTTGTTTTCCAGCACCTGTATAATTTTCATGGCTTGCATTTGAACTCTCTTACTTCCACATCTAACTCTTGTAGCGTGGTCCCCAGAAAACAAAATAATCTTATAAGTGATCTTGCCAATATTGTTTGAACTTCTTTAATTCTCCAGGTACTTTTCTTCTGATACAGCCAAGGAAGCCTTTGCCTGTTTTAGCTACATCATTGACAGCTCATATTGAAATAATATTCATAAGGTGCTATATTTTTCTAAGACAGAATTACTGCTTACATTCTGAACTTTTTTTTGTCTCGCCTACAGACTTTAGGAAGTAATGCCTTTCATCATTGTCTAGGGGTTTTTTGACAAAAATATTGGTATCAAAACAAGTCTAGATCCCTGGAGAGCTCCACTGGAAATAAATCTACCAAATTAATCTCTCCCTTTACACAAATATAGTTTCATATCTGTTATTAGCCTCTTTTTAATCCTTCTAATAAGTGTTTTGGTCACATAATACAAGCTTTTTTTCCTAATAAAAGTGGTTAAAGATAAAATATATATGCAGACAACTGCAAATAATAGTCAGCTTAGCATTTACAAACTGGACATATATATGCTACTTGTGTGCTCTACTTGAGCAGTAACCCAGGTTAGCTAAAGCCAAAGAGGTTTAGCTGGGATATTGAAGGCCATACTTTGCAAAGCCGCAGAATGCAGCACACCTGACGTGGATCTCAGCTCAGATGGCTGCTGCACTCACCACCTGCACACAGCTGCACTCAGGGCATTCCCCATAAGGGAGTGTCTTCAGGTCTGTGTGGCTTAGCTGGTGCCAGTAATGGAAATGCCTTCTAGAGCTACCTGGGATGCTTGCATGAGCTATCAAAGAACCTCACCACTACTCATCTGCAGCCTCCAACTTTTCAGAACCTTCTTCCTCAACCAAAGTTCAGTGGACTAGCATAACTTTTTGTGTACAGTGCTACGCTTTCTAAATATTGCACAGACCTGTTTTCACAGTAAACTGATAAATACCTCATAAACCCGTGTTCTTTTTGGAAGCTATATTAATTGCACAAAATACGTCTGGCAGATTTAGTCTTTTTCCTGATCTACAGATGAGTCAGTTGCAAAACTTTGTCAAAAGTTCAACTCTCAAATGTTTATATACCTATTGGCTGGTACTCAAATAGAAAATTGCCTGTTAACCTAAAAGCTAGTAGCTGATTATACCCAGACACTTAATTGCTATCTTTTCCTTAAAAGACTTCCTATTTTGGAATCTCACCATTTGGGTAAATGTGTGAACAGAAAGCCTGGATCTTTTAGGGTCATTTACTGCTTATCAGAAGCCATGATGAATATTGAGTAGCTGTACAGCCTTAGATGTGACAGTTACCTGTGTACTGCCATAGCTTCATCACAGATAATGTTTTAAGCGTTCTCAATAGAAACATTAATGTTATCCTATATGCAGGCTGATATCAGACCATCTGCAAGTGTAGGGAATTGTGCAGATGAATTCCTGCTGCATATCAGCTGATGAACATATAGATGAGTTTCCTCTGTGTAAAACAAAATCTTTCTGACTAATCAACCTTTGCATCTTGACACTTCAGTGGTATAGTATATACATCCTCTCAGCTCTGCCATCAGAATGTAATAAATCTTCCTGCTACTGTCATAATACTTTTCTCAATATTTATAGTTAGAAAAATTTAACTCTTGACTGCACATTAAAAAACATAGAGAGGATTGATTGTTAAAGTAAAAATCAATCTGAGGGTTTTGATGATTTAACAAGCTGCAAAACCATATAAATGTATGACAAAAACTTTGATTGATTTATAACTTTGTAATCCTTCCCTCTTCATCTATTATCCTGTAAGTACTGTATTAGCAATCATTAGTAGCCAGAAGAGATAGAACACTGACATCTTCCTGACACAATATGACCATAACTGGAATCTTCTAGTACATAAATGCTTTTACCTGGCTATTAATAGTGCCCTTCACTAAAGATGGACTGGTATTTCCAGCCATATTGAACGACTGAAGTTTTCTATCAATCCTGGAAGTGTCTGCTCCGGATGGTTGTACCTACCGGAACAATAGTGGCGTGCCAGCCAGTCTACTGTATTACTGTTCTTACCAGTACATTCATTTATCTCTGTAGAAAGACAATAATTTAAAATTAAATCCATAGTACTACAGATTAAGTGGATATTTTTCAAGATATTAGAATAGAAATCTGTCTCTGATTTCCATGAAAAAATCTTTTTGTTTTTCCAGAAGCTTAAAATTTTCACATATGCATGAGACTTCAAGATTATAGGCACAGACTAGGAGCACAACGACTCTCTGTACTATCACTGTGCTAGCACTTTTTCTAAAGTTTTAAATTGTCTCTGAAAAAGTTTATACAGGATGAAAGAGCACAAAGTTTCCATGAAAAAAGAATAACAAGGAAGATTGTCATTAGTTTTGTTTTAAACTAATTCTAAGCAAAAAGAACTCTTGTCACCAGTACACCAAAAAGGTGTGGATTTGTTCTATAGATCATACAGTTTATATACACCATGGAAGCCAGTGGCTTAAGCAATACAGAGAACAGCTTGGGCCACCATACTTTTTATTTCTTCCTATTCTTGGAAAACTTCTGATAGGTGTCACTTGTGCTCGCGATCTGAAAATTCTTTACACAAGTAGGTGCTGTGAAAGCCAGCCTAGACAGCAAGCTGACACAGGCAACTGGTGGTCCTGACAGACAGAATCCCCCCAGCATCTTCATATTTCTTACTGCTGTACATTTTCACCCTATAAATGGATGAATTTTATTGCTGAAGTTTCTACCCTGGGCCAGTTTCTTATCTTGTCTATATGACTGTAAATCTAGCACAACTCCTTTAATGATAGGGGGTCATTTTGAATTTATGATTGTGTAAATCAACACAGACTTTGTCATTTCTGTCTGCACTAAATAGCCTCATTAACTTCAGTCTTGTTTTTAGCTGTGAAAGAAATCCATAACAATGGCAAAGCCTATAACATGTTAAGATATTTAGAAATACATGGCATAATATAATGTGGTCTATTACATAATACTGTGCTTATTATCTTTATATAAATAATTCCTAAAGAAATTTCTTCTTTACCCTGTTGAGAGCCCAGCTATGGATAATTCTATATCATCTGACAAAATGTTCCAAAATGTCTCCAAAAGGGCTTTGTCTACAGGAGCAGCATTGTGACCTGGATCTTCATGCAGGTGTCTAGGCCAACATTTTGGTGACAATGAGCCGTTCCAGGTTCAGATATTTTATTAAACTATTGTCTTACACTTTCATATATGAATTTATTGCAGAATTGGTACACTGCAGCACTGTTATACTGCAGCACATTCAAAACATAATTGTATTGGGTTTGCATGACAGAGTTTAGGTAATGAGTGGGCTACAGCTTCTGGGAGAAGATGATAGAAGCTTCCCCCAGATCTGACAGAGCCAACACCAGCCAGCCCCAAGGCAGACCTATTGCTGGCCAAGGCCAAGCCCAACAGCAATAGTGGTAGAGCCTCTGGGACCACGTATTTTAAAGGGGAGTAAAAAAAACCTGCACAGAACAACAGAAGCAGAGAGAGAGGAGTGAGAATATGTGAGAGGAACAGCTCTGCAGACACCAAGGTCAGTGCAGGAGGGGCAGGAGGTGCTCCAATGCCAGAGCAGAGATTTGCTGGCAGCCTGTGGTGCAGACCCCGGTGAGGCAGCTGTGCTCCTGAAGCCCATGGTGGTTCATAGGGGAGCAGAGGTCCACATGCAGCTCATGGAGGTCCCTATGCCAGAGCAGAAGGATGCCCCAAGGCAGCTGCGAGCCAGAAAGCAGCCTCAGAAGGACCTTGTGCTGGAGCAGTTCAAGAACTGCAGTGTGGGAAGCACTGTCTCCTGTGGGAAAGACTCCATGCTGGAGCAGGAGAAGAGCGAGAGGAGTCCTCCCCTGAGGAGGAAGAAGTGGCAGAGATGTGTGATAAATTGACCACAAGCCCCATTCCCCGTCCCTGTGTGCCATTGCAGGGGAGGAAGTAGAGAAAAAGAGAGATAAAGTCAAGCCCAGGTAGAAGGGAGAGGTGAGGGGAAAATGTTTTAAAGTCTTGTGGTTATTTCCCATTATCATACTCTGAGTAATTGGTAAAATTTAAACTAATTTCCCCAAATCCAGTCTGTTTTGCCCATGGTGATAACTACTGAGTGATCTCTCCCTGCTCTTATCTCAACCCACGAGCCTTTCACTATCATTTCTCTCTCCTGTTCAGCTGAGGAGGGGACTGACAGAGGAGCTCTTGTGGGCACCCGGTATCTAGCCTGGATCAACCCACCAAACTAATATTTAAATTCAAGTAATTAAGCATTTATGTTAATCCCATGTTAATCCCCATCATGAGAGTCTGTATCAGAGTGATACCCCTTCAACACTGCATGCAGTCACCTTCCACATGTATATCATATCCTCTAAACACAGAAGAAAATAATATCTCTGGGAACTCTAAAATACTTTTCCCCATGGCTCCAGTGGGCCAAGGAATTCTTATGGGGAAATAAATAATAGAAAAGGCTGACGGGAAGAAACAGTACCCTCCTTGAATGTATACTCATTTTCTGAAGATCAAAACAGCTTCAGGCTTGATTTTTAAGATCCTCTTTCACGTCCCTAATATTATGGTGGAAGTTGGAAATATCACTGCAGAAAACTAATAACGCAGCTCATCAGTGCCACTCTACCAGCCAGTAAGAGGGGGAATATAGAGAGCTATAATCCTGCTGAAACTGGCAGTAGAGCTTCCACAGATCCCAGGGGTTAATTAAAAGAGTGTCAGAAAATAAATCAAATAGGAATTTGGGACCAGAAAGAACAAATAGACGCATGAGATCTCCTTGAATATTTGCAAGAAGTTCATAAACCTTCCAATATGAATAAAAGACAGAACAGGATTGGTCAAGAAAACAGTAAGTATGTATAACATCATGTAACTCTACCTGGCAAACCAAGAGGGGTGTACATCTCCTCAGTGAGTCAACCTGCCTCAAAGGTTGCGATCTTTAATTCTGTCTCCATGTACCTCTCAGGCCCTCCTTATTCAGGCCCAGTTAGGGAATATTTCTGGATTTGTCCCAATCTTTCTATTTATTTCAGAGAAACAAAAATCAGCCCAGCAATATAGCATAAGGCACACAGTCATGCTGAGCACTGATTTCCCATGAAGTGTCACGTTAGTGTATATTGTCCCTGGGTGAGTCTGTAGTATGGTATAAAGGATCTGTAGGACAACTCTGGGTCTGTAATCTTTTCACCAATAAACACTTCACAGATTTCACCCCAGCCCTTTAGCAATCAAACCAGCAGCTGAAAACAGCACACTTGAATATTTATGGAAGATCTTACTCAGCTGCTTCTACAGATGTGTTTTCCTTCCATTGCGCTTTCTTTCTCCCACAGAGCACTATGAAATAGACACTTTTAAGACTACTTTAAAAACACTGATTGGTTTAAACATTAAACTTTCACAAGCCTAAAATGAAATTTTATTAAATTACCGGTATATTGAAGACCACGGCCCAAACATGAAGACAACTAAGTAACTAGTAGCATTACTGCATGATTAGTGTTAGCAAATTTACGAGACTGTCTTAAGCATCTGTGGAAGCATTTCACCATTCACGAGTGCACATTAATTAGTTAATAGCTCATATTATCCATTAATACCTAGGCAAGGATTCCTTAAAAGTTATTAAAACACTTGTCTTACTCATGTAAGTAGCCCCATTAAAGCTAGTCCTATTAGCAAAATACAGTTAATGGGTGTTTCTGGGATCAGAGCTTTGGGCATCCGTGGAAACTTTTGAACAAAATCAGCCGCAGAAAGAACCAGTGAACTGCTGGTATGTTCCCAGTCCCTTACTCCTGCAAGTGCTTGCAGAATCAGGGGCTTTTATTCATAATAGTAGAAGACATCTCCGCTTCATTCTTAGTCCAGGTATCCTTTGCATTTTGAAATTCCTTAGAAAATATCACTTTCGTAAATATTAGCAGGTTTTAATTTATGTAGCAGATAAACTGTTCTACTACTACTACTACTCCATTTCCACTCCTCAACAAATGTTTTTTGTTTAAAATCCCATTTACATTGTGTGGTAACATCGAAGATATATACATACAGGTAGATATATAGTCTGTTCTTGACATATTTCTGGGGTTTTTTTCTCTGTTTTAGATAGCTATTAAATGGTTATCCAACAGAGCAAGAATCATTTTGGATGGAAAGAGTTCAAGGTTTCCAAATGTGCTATTTTATGTGCCACAGATTCTGTCATCCTCAAACAAGCAGTACATAAATGCTCTTATGTAGATGATGGAGACAATATAGTTGGGAGAATCTTTAATTAGCACAAGGACAGCACATTCCACTCATTTGTTTATGATACCCACAAGGAAATATTTCGTAAAATGTAAATTTTCTAAAAATGCTTTACATAGTTAAAATAAATAAAAGCAGTTCCTTCTTACTGTAGTCATTGCAGACCTGATCTCAAAACCATGCAAGTGCCAGAAATTCTTTCCTTCTGACTTCAAATCTTTCCAAAACTGCCTCTCTGTGAGCACACTTTCTCGATCTTCCTCTAATTATGGACCTGATCTGCAAATACCAACTCACCAAACACTTATTATGACAACCTATCACTACTTATGAGTAATCCTACAATGATTTACAAGGTTGGATTGCAATTTTATAGATGTAATTACCACTATGAGTACAATAATGCACTTTTCAATCATGCTGCAAAACTTCGCACTACACCAGACAGGACCTGTACTTACGATGAAAAACCAAAATATTTTGTGTATTCACATATAAAATTCTTTCCTCTTCTGGCCATTAAAGTTGCCCCTTCTGTGTAAATGTTAGGCATGGGGCTGGCCAGGAATGAAGCATCACACTCCATGTGTGACCGTCTTGGTGTTTGTACATGGATATGGCTATCTGCAAGCCCACAGCCACCTTCAGCATGACCACACATTGTATTTTACCATGTAATCATTTCCTCAACAGTCTGGAAAACACAAGAAAAACTCAAGCTCTAGGTGAAAGGCTGTTAACTATTACTAAAACAGTGGAAGTCTCGAGAAAAAAGATTGCCAATAGAACACAGATCTCTCTTAGCTCACCCAAATGCATGAAGCAAACTCCCACAAAGAATAAAGACTGCTGCAAAGCTCATGCCATTCCATTCCCAGTGCAAGATTTTGCTGTCCCTAAAATAAGCGCATACCAACTTGTAAATTTAAAAATAAGTACTTAAATCTCTAGCAAACCAAGACATTCCATTGCTTCTTCTCTGGGGAGAGAATGACCAACCTGTGACAGATATTAGTCACATTCCTTGATGAGCTGCTGAGTCCAGAACTACAATGATAAATACCATTTAAGAGCCTAAATATAATGGAATCATGGAACTTAACCTGTAACTCCTGAGAAACCCAAAGAGAGAACCAGAAAGGATTGCAATATGAAAATCTACAGAGGCAGAAAACACTCAGCAGTGTGATGCCCGCTGTATGTAACTGCAATTCACCAAATAGAATACATTTCAGGTATTTTTATACGTGGAAAGCAGTGGTCTGCATTTCCTATTGAAATTACAAGAAGGTAAATCCATATCTCCTGGCTTCATGTTCATAACTATCTCTCCAGAACCATTTGTTCTATCACAAGAAGCTGTTTAGACCTATATGCAGGAAGATTTATGCCTAACAATAGTAAAGATGTAGATCTAACTTATTAGTCTAAAGCAATTTATTTTCCCTTGATCTCCACATGCTTTATGCACAGTCATGTTTAAGGAATGCGCCCAGTGAATCTTTCCTGGAATATGATACCAGAAGAGAACAGGCTGCTCCACAAATAAGAAAAAGTACTTTGGTCTATTCAGAAATCACCTTCAAACTGACAAAACCTAGAAAGCAGACAAAAAATATCAATTCTTTATAAACAAATGATTACCTGTACTCTCTCTTTTTTTTGTTATGAAGACTGACATATTGTGGTTTCTTGAATCTAACCATTGCTGTGCCTGAATTTATGTTACATCCAAATAAAATTAAATCTCATCCTTAAAATAAAATATACTGAAATATTAAAGTATGGGTTATTTTAGTGGCAGAGCTACTGGCCTACAGAGAACACTTTTCCCCTTTACTTCCATGTCCTTACACCTTTTTCCCAGTGTTCTCCATTTAATCACCTTATCTTCTAGCATAGTCTCCCTATGAAGACACTCCATTTGTGGTATATGTACCTGATGAAACATATGCTTGTAACAACCTTCACTACAGAGGTAATAGATGTTAAAATGCCTTACAGGGATTATTCTCTTTTAAAAATACAAATATATAAAAGAGAAATATCACCTTAAAAAGTCAATCCAAGTATGGCATCTAAGCAGAGGGTATAATTCTTGACCAACTCTAAATGAACTCAGTTTGTGGATCTGGGTAAAGTTTCACTCTATTGCCTATAAAACTAATATGATGATTGAAATGATAAGGGATACTTCCTTCAGGCCATTCTTGCCACACGAAGAAGTTAAGAGTAAGGTTGATGGTACCAGGGACAACACAAATCATGGGATCAGAAATACATTTGTTACAGTAGCAGTAATAAACAAAGTAAAATTAAGAATAGCAGTGGACCAGAATCAAACTTCTAGTTCCAAATGCCACTGAGCTTTAAGCATCAGTGAAGCTCACATTTAAATTCTGTGGATAACTCTTCTCTCTGGCCAAGCCAAAATTGCAAGGACAAACACCGGTGAACTTCAACTGAATGTGACTCCAGATACATTGGAGAACAAGAAATGTGTGGCTTGCTACTATGCAACATATTTAAATACAAATTAAAACAAGCAATAGACCAACAAATGCCAACAATAATACTAATAAAAATACTGAGGACATGCTTATCGTAAGGTACCCATCCAGTTTACAAATGGAAAAGGGTATGCCTCAGACTTTTTTGGGTGGGGTGGTGTGGGGGTTGGGGGGAAAGGCAAGCAAAATTAAAACAAACTTTATTAAGTGGAATTTTTAGGCTAAGAAAGAATTGCAAGCATTTGGGAAAAATAAACACAAACTTGCAAAATGCAAGTTTAATATATGGTATGGGGAAGGAAGGAAAGAAGGAGTTGTACCATATATTCTGTTTTGAGTTATTCAACAAATGCAGGGATTACTGCAAGGAAATCAGCTGGATGCAATTACATAATGACAACCCAGCAGCCTCAGTAACGCTGGAGCTCTAAGACCAGCTCAGAGCTCCCCCTCAGTCCAGAGCTGTCACATGCTGTTAAAAGATTATTTTCAAGCAAATTTCATTCTTCAATATTGATGCTACTACTGAAAGGCCCAAAACTTATTTCTAACCATTCACATCTTCTGATCATTGCAGTAAGGCTTTTGGACTTCTTTAATTTGGTTGTTTATAGACACTTTGAATATTTGTCAAGTTGCTATTTCACTATAATCAGGCCTTCATTTCAATCTCTTTGTACCAGTTTCTGGATTTTTATATGAACAGAAAATATTTTTATCTATGGCCTACTCAGAATACATTAGTGAGATTTTATGTCACTTACGAGACATAATTCAGATTATGGAAGTTGACATAAAGCTGCCACTATAACTCAGCATCTATGTACCTATTATAGTGCAGAAAAAGAGCCAACACAACAAGTGTTCTGGCTAAACAGCTAATGCAATTTCTTTACATTCAAAAAATTTTCTTTACCCCATTTCTCTATGCAAACAATAAAGTGTGCAAATATATACACATGTATCTGTAGATCTGCTGTCTAAGAAGGCTCACTTAAGGAAAAATTATAACAGATTTTAGCAGAAGTACTCATGCTCATAGAAGATCAGACTTACGTTTGAGTATGACAGCATATGAAAAACAGAATAAAGGAGAAAGACAAGTTGGGACATTATGCATGTAGTAAATAGTACTGTACTTGTTCTTTAATCAAGATTTTTCAAATAGTGTATTGCTTTTGAAAGAATACAACTAAACTATCACATACAGAAAATTGCTTTCGACTTCAATGGCAGCAGAAATGAGGCTGATACATGAGAAACAGACAACATTTCTGAAGGTTGTTCATTCCCACAAGGAGTCTTTTGGCTTTCAAGAATGCTGTGTGTTATCACCATCTCAGCTAATAAAAGAAAGGCTATGATTTTCTCAACTTTGACAGAGAAACAAGCCTATTAATGGATAAACTCATGTAATTGATAATTGCCTTGTTTCAGACTGGTTTTGATCCTATACAGAATCTCCATTCAATGAAGAACAGATTACAGAAAATTCCCTAAATTGTTAAGGAATAACGACCAAGTATTAAATTAATCTCTTCTCTTAAATGAAGAAAAGAAATTACTTTGATTTTTTTTACGGAGTGCATAATTAAAGTGTAGAACTCACAAATATCTATGAATCCAACATTAATTCGATAAATTAACATCAGACAGTTTCATTATCTAATGATAAAAACAGTGTTGTTCAAGAGCCCAAAGGGGCTCAGGTTTATCAGTTTGGGCTTCCCATCAGCAAATTGAGAAGAAGATGGACAGCTAAAGAAAGAGGGCCAAGTGAGAGATAAGGGAAATGCTATAGTACAGAAAGAGAACTCAAATGGGTTGGCAATAAGGAATCAGCAGAAGCCTGGTGGCAGGAGGCATTAAAACAATGAACCACATTCATGAGAATGCAGAATTTATTAAAAGCTGTCCCCCTTCACTAAATTTTTTACATAAAGATCGTGATTAAAGCATGGAACAATAAGAAGTCAGAAATTAGGGCTCTTTGAGAGCAGATATTGAATGTCAAGCTAAATGAGAGGTAGATTGACTTTTGTATGGCATTTGTTAATTCTTTTCTCACCCTTTACCCTGTTTCATTATGAAAGCAGTTGAGCATGTGTGGATTAATGTACCTTTAACATATAAAGAAATACAGTCAAAATATAGAAAACTCTAAATGACAAGGCCCATATTTATTAATATTTCTCTCATTCTTTCAATCAAAAAGTCCTTCTCTGGAGACCTTTCAATCCCATCAGTTGTTACTTCATTTGGTGGTGTGACTTATCTGGGCATGCTCAGGGCCAGCCAACCCAGTTAAATCTGTGGCTCTCTATACTGCCCCTGTACAAAGACCTTAAAAAAGTGACTGCCTCTTTTGCAGCATTCTTGAAAGCAACTGATGGATGATGAACATCATGGTGCTGATGTTCAAATAATGGTTTGCCTCTGTGAAGGCAAAAGATCCCGTAAAGGTTCCCCCTCAGTATGTCAGGTTATGCTATCTAAATATATTAATTCCTGTGAAATAGTACAAAAATAATTTCATAATTACAATCATATGTATCATAAGTACAATCATAATTTCATAATAATTTTGTTTATTGTTCGAATGATTAATAAATAGGCAGTATTTATTTTTCTTCTGAAGAAAAAAACTGTAACTAAGCATACTGTAACTCAGAAAGCAGAGGAATAAGTTGCTTAACACTTTTCAAAGAAATTACTGAAAACACACCCCCAAGCCAATGGAAATGTGAGAAAATCAATGATTGAAGGTCTTCATTCCTTTAGGTATGTGTGAAGGGAGGCATGACCCTGATATGTGGAACAAGTAATGAGATGAAACCTGCACATTTCAAACCCAGCCAAACAAAACCCCAACCACATAGTGAGAAAATACGTCCTTGTGCACCTACAGTTATTATTCTTCACTCTCCAATTCCGTCTCTCCCGTACAGTAGACTCAAAAGTGTATTCTTCCTCTAGGGAATATTTGTTGGCTTAGGAAAAGTCCTTCTGGACTTTTACTCAGAATTCAGGATATGAAACAATAGAAGGTCCAGAACCGGAAGCTGAGTCAATCTGAGGAGCTCTTGCAACCAGCAGCTGCAACTCACATTCACAATGTATCCTTGGCTTTTAATTACTATTAAAAGTATCATCCTATTTCCTTCCCTTCTTGTAAAGGCGTAAAGTAATTGCTAGACTTGAAAGCCCATGAATGTCCCTAGGTATCTGAGGGACAAAGTAGCAGACAACACAGCCCCTGGCATGCCCAGTGGTTAGGTCTGGGCCAATGTGTTTTATAAAATGGATGTAAGCGTGCATATTTCTCCTGCTGCTATCAGTATCAATCAAGGAGCTCGCAGGGAGGCAAGAAGCAAACACTGAAGAGTTCATCACACAGCCATGCTGCAGGCCACAACCTTCAGTCATCTTGTTTCACAGAGACAATGCCATAGCATCCCTCTGCTAGGCTGGCCAGCAGCTCTTTCTCCCACCAGCTGACATTTGCCCAGACCCTGTGTTTGTAAAAAGGTGCTGGGCATGTAAAACCTATTGTGGACCTTGTAATATGATATGCTTTGTCAGTCACGAAGCATTGCTACTGCTCTGTTGCAGCAGCCTAACATTTCTACTCAAAACCACGGAGAAAAAAATATAGAAAGCACAATCTCACTTTAAATGCACAGTCTAATTAGCTGGTACCTGAACATAAGATAGGAACATTAACAGAAAACTCTGACTCAGTGAATCCTTACAGCTGTGTGAAGGACTGTCATTTTCAGGTGTGAAAAGCACCAGGGAAATTTGATTACAATTTTAATTAATACTAGCAACTCATATAATGACAAAAACACATCTATTTATACAACAAAACATCCAGTCAGACAAAGAAATTCCCACTGGTAACCTTTCCTCAACTATGTGTCAGCCGTTCATTTTCATTTTGCTGATGTTTCTCTTCTCTCTTTCATTAACACATTCCTGGTTATGCATTTTATCTCATTTTCCAAAAAGGGCTCTATTTATGAAGAGGCACAGCCATTTTCTTCTGGATGGAAATGCTGCCCTCAAGCTGCCATTGTAACCTGAAACAAGGATGCTTCATTGCTTCAGAAAAGACCCCAGGGACACTTCTTCATACACATATTTATCTTCTTCATGATGCACACACAGATTTCCATTGTGAAGAAAAGCTGTGTGATTCCAAAAGGCTCTGCCTTTCATGAAATGAAGGTTTATTCAGGATTAAGATTAAACTGCAGCATTTTGGGGAAGAGACAAGGCATCTTATCAGAAAAGCACTTCAGCTACCGTAAGGAACTGGAAAGAGTCAGATCACAGTTTTTGCTCTATTCTTTCCTCCTCATTTAATTTCCCTTCGGGTTTCTGTTCCCTTCCAGTCTCCCACCTATGTCCTCTAAAATCTGTTGGTTTTCAGCTTCGTTCTTGACCCTCAGTCATTTTATTTTCCTGCACACTACCCAGAATTTTCATCTACATCCACCTTTTAATAGCATTGTTAATGACTAGAGGGGAGTAAATCACATACAAGATAATGGCTGCAAAAAATTAATGTACATGATTTCTGTGATATAATCCACTAGTATACTAATTGTCTGCACAGTTAATTGAAAAGCACTGAGTATTTTATTATTCATTTGTTATTTCTTCTCCTTTCCCCATTCTTGCAACTGTTTATTTTTCTTTCTTTAGAACTTTTAACCTACTGTTCCAATCTAATTTATTTTTAATAAAAATTACCTCCTAGTGGCACCTAGTCCTAGCACTTAAAAAAAATATTTAGGAAATTGAGAATTTCTTTGGAACCTGCTGCAGACAAGATGGGGAAGAGATTCAATCTCAGTGTCTAGAAAGATGCTGTAGAAGGAAGTCCTAGGGTTTTTTCAGTCATCTTTTTAAAAATCGGACTTTAGCTACTGTCACTCTGAAGAATGCAGACTCCTCATCACAATCAAGCCTAAGACTCTTAAAGGGACAGAACACTTGCCAGTTGGGCAATAACTCAAGGCCTCTCTTTGACTTTAAAATTGTACATCTCAGAGAAGAACTTTAAAAAAAACCAAAAAAACCCAAACAAAAACCGCAATAGGATCTATCTTACGTCAAGGACTTTTTCCGAAAAGTTCATAATAATTAAAGGTTATGCTATGTATAAAATAAAACCACAAAATCTTTATGAAAATTAGCTTTTTTTTTCTTTCTTTGTGCATTCTTCCCCCCTCCAGCAGATGGAATAGGGGTTTGTGAGAGAGATTTTGACTTTAATATTAGCCTTTCTCTTACAGCATTAAAAACATGCAGTGCATAACCTTTATGCAGCCAATTTAATAGCAGTGTAATATACCAAAAATTATTAATTTTGTTATTTAGTATTTGTAAACACAGCCAGGGTCTTTCTTAAGTAACAGTTTTTCTTCATTCCTAAATAAATGCATTGACTAATGCATTTAGTCAGTGATAAGTCTGTTTAGGTTTTTTGTGGTAGGGGTTGTTTTCAAATTTTGAGTGAGCCTAGCTCTTATGAAAATACTGAATATACAATTCAGCAAGCAAAGAAAAGGCTGTGGTTCTACTCATCAACAATGTCTATAATACCACAAACTTCAATACCCATGCAGTTAACAGTCTTCCTGCAAAGTACAATTCCACTAAGTTCTGTGATGATCCTCTGATGGTTAACATAGTTACACATTTACACAGCTACATAAAACTGATGCTAAATTAGCAAACTAGTCAAAGTTCAGAAGAGAGCTCTACACAGTCTGTAATGGTGCTTTTAATGAGATGACTGCATGCAGTATTTTTCTGCAGATCCCTGCCTCATTCAGCAAATGAATACTTACGCAGTTTTTTCTCTATTTGCCCCACAGAATATGTGGCCCCAAATAGAGAATTGTTCAGTGCTACGTGGGCATCTCTCTAGAGTTCCTCAGTATAGTATAAATGCATTTTTCTTAAAAAGCAAAACCAAGGCTACAATCTATGAAATGAGGCAATATTATTATTTCGTGTGGTACTATTTTCTCATTTTCTGAAAGGAGAATAAAGAAGTGGGAAATATATACCCATTGCCAAAAACATCATCAGTAATTTTGCTAATACCTGATGCTCAGATCACCATCCATGGCACTTTATAACTTTCTACATTCAAAACACACTTCCCTTTGACATCCCTTGCAAGTGCTGAAACCTCAGCCCCGTGTGTCTCTCTTGCCTCTATAAACTTCATTCCTTCAAGGAGGACTCTCTCAGCCACTGCCTGAGCATGTAATGAGGCTCTCCACATTGCAAGGATCTGCCCCAGGACACGGACTGCAGGTTTGCACGGGCTAGCCCTCAGTAAAACAGCAGATTTATTCTGATGTTCAATATATTGCAAGTAACTGCAAATGATACAAAGGATTTTATTTTCACTCTGACATTCTAAAAGATTTATCTCAAGTGTACATGTGAAAGCATAATGAAAACATTATTGTTCATTTGCCCATGAGTGTGTGATTTGGCATTTTTAATACCTTTCCCCAAGTACACATACAGCCATGCTTAAGACAGATCTCTGGTAACAAAACAGCCCTGAATTTTCAGATGTGCAGAGCACCTGCAACTCCTGTTGCTATCAGCTGGAGCTGCCAGGCTCTCAGCACTTCTGAAGCTCTGGCCTTAGTTTATGGACTGCCAGAGGTGCATTCATTCTCTAATGAGGAGCTAGCATTTTGATATACTTTAATGTGATAATGGTGCAGATGAAGGAAGCAGAAAAAATGTGGAGAGAGTTAAGTTACTCAGAAAACTACTAATTCTGCTATTGCCATATTGCCAATCAACCCTGTGTTTGACATTGCTCAGCTTATCTGACCCATTTCAAGGGAGTTATATACACTGCACATAAAATGTATCCATAACCACTTCTTCCTCTCACATAAAACAGCTTATTTACCTGTGGGGAACTACAGCTTCTTGCAGAACAAGTCCATATGCTCAATGTCACAGTGTGACTCTAGCGCTTAGTGTGAGGATAACAAAGGCTGGAAAAGCCACTGGAAAAGCAGCTCTCCCGGGCAGCTGCAGGAACTATGCACAACCTGCAGCTGTGGAGACAAACACACACCTGGAAACATTGAACCAGCCTCTACTCTCTGCCCTGGCACGAGCTGATGGGCAGCAGTCTACAAAGGAAGAGCAATCCTACCCTCTTGGGGAAGATTTCTCTGTGCTCAGCTTATTACTGTACTCAGTTTTAACCCATAGTTCAACCCTCTTTTTTTGATATGCATTTTGGCTATTTTACAACCTTAGGACCATACAAAATGGCTTTCCATTTGCTCAAAGCTATTCCGCACATTTAATACTACCTTACGGAGCCAATCCTTACCTTTAATTGCCGATACCTCCATTTGAATTGACTCACATTCACTTGACTCTCATACAACAAAAAATGTTGAACTACATTGTCCTATAATATTATTTTACTAATATTTAGTAACAAAAGACAATCAGTTCTATATCACACTGTATTACATATTCTGTGTGAAAAGGATGTTCTTCTGCTTTGCAGAGCAGAAGAGCCTGTCTCATTATTATTACCATACAGGCTGTACACTTCTCTGAGACTGTTGCAGTAGTGTTTCACAGACAGGGCAAGAAACAGAAATCCCAGCAGTTGCTCCAGAAACGGCATCAAAGGTGTCACACAGGACTACTGACAGGGTGAAATTCACTCTAGTTCTAAACACAAAACAATTTTTATGGTATGCTTGAACATTTTGGCATTTTAGGAAACACCTAGAAGGATTGGGTGCTACATTATAAATATGTTTTAAAACAGCAAGATACTTGTTTTTATGCACTGAGTTTTGAAAGCACTTTTACAGTGAACCTATTTTTGTTGATTTTTATCTGAATAACGCAGAACTATATTTGATAGGTTCAATTTTGAACCGATGTTACACGTTAAGAAAATAATGTCGAGTTCTGATGATGATGTCACCTAATTGGTTTTATTAGTCACAACTAATAAAATGAATGTATTCCTTACATTGAATGTAATTCTTGCACTCAGAAGAGCTTCCATTACTTCTCAAGAAAGAACTTCCCAGACACAGTCCTTCCTCCCAAGTGCAGACAGCAACCTGATAGACATAATGCAAGCCCCGCATGTCACTAGTCAATGTTATAATTAAGTGACTTTTTAATGACTACATTGTCACCATGTTCTCCTGGTATCAGGACAAAGCTCTTACCCATTTACACCGGGCAGAAGGGCTGCTCTGCATCCTCTGAAGTCCCAGAGCTCTCATGTCAACAGCTCCACTGGCACAAGAACTGAAAGCCTGTAGGGCAGGACTAAGGTCTCATGTTGCTATCAAACAGCTGTGTCTCTGGCCCCTGGATCTGAAATGGGCTGGAGTTCCACACTGGCACTGCAAGCTTTCCTACCCACAGGTCGGCAAGCTGCAATCATTTCAGAGTCATATCTCAGATTTCTCTTTCAAACAGCAGCACTTTTAGATATCTTTCTGGCTTCTGTGTGTCTATAAATGTTTTTATTTTTGGCACGTTCCAAGGAGGAGTATGCGTTCCAGCCTATACACAAAGACAGCAGACATCCCTGTTTTAGTAAAATTACCACCCCTCTGATCAAGTCTTATGCATGATAACTACTTAAAGAATAAAAGGCTCCCATATAACTATGTACAACTATCTGTATGATACCATGCATACACAATTAGGCTTCTCAAACTGCTTCAGCAGTGACTTGAAAACAAAGACTGCCTGAAATAAAGGGGCTGTGAAGGTTGCCATCACTTTTGAGAGCTTCTCATGCAGCAACACCCCTCTCCTGTCAGATGCCCACAGGTATATTCTCTCAAGAAGAATCCAAAATACAAGAAACTTCATATTCTGATTCACGATTGCCTTAAAGAAAGACAATATGCTGAGATGACTAAAAGTCACAAAGTTTTGATCAATAATTCCTGTATCAGTGTTTTGATTCAATATGATTAAGAGCATGTCAATGTATTGCTATAATGCATAATAATAATTAGGTTGACTATACAACTGTTTTTGAGGATCCTCAGATGCTAATTACACTTTCCTCAGATTTACAGCTCAAAACTGAACTTTTCCTTCCAAACATGCCTTTTTACCCCTCCAGATAGACGTTTCACCAGTGTGTTTCACTGTTCTACAACACTGCTTTTGCGCAACACTTACAGTTTGTGAAATAAATGAAAACATGAAAATTAAAGAGAACAATGATAAATAAAGATCATGGTAGAGCCTTTTCAGTATCAATTGACTCTTATTTTAACATCACCCAGAATCTTAGCTAATGAAAATTCAAAAATAATTTCTTAAGTTAGGTAAGCAGAGGCACACAAGCTGAAGAATTCCAAGTCACAAAAGGAGGCAAGAGAAATAACAACAATGCTCGTAAATACCAACTATTTTAATTCTTAACTTTGACTATGAAGACTGATGTCCTTGATATTAGTGCCAGCATCAGAGACTAACAGCTCTAACAGCTTGTAAGAGGAATTACACTGTGACAAAGGACTAGTGCTGTCAAAGTAATGATATTGCAGCAGTGTATCAACAGAAAAACAGCCGTATCAAAATCTATCTAATCCCCCATGCTGCCTCCTGTTACAGACAATAAGGATGCTTCAGAAGGATTATATATCATATACTGGTATTTGTCCAGAATAGTCTTTCACCTCCTAGAAATCTGTACTATGGAGACTTTCTAAGCCAAAGCAGTAAATTCGTATTTAATATTTTTCTCTCAGAAATTTGTCAAATTGTTTTTTGAATCATAGTGAGTTTTTTGCATGTTCAACACTAAACGTAAGCATTGAGGTAAAGAATTCCACTGCTTACTTTCTTTCATGTGCAAAAATGCTCTCTTCTGTTTGAACACCCACTAACTTTCTTTAGATTCATGTTCATATTAGACTAAATCCTATTTTTATTCTAATTAATATGTAAGTTCCTGGTACTTTAAAACATATTAGCACAAGGGTAGGTGGTATGTTTGTTTGTACTGACAAATCTGTTTTGCCTTTTACAAAAATTTAATGCTTCAGATAGATTTGGTGGGTATAGCTGAATGAGCTCAAGACAGTTTCTTCACAGTTTTAGTCAAGATTTCTTATCCTGAAAATGAAATAGTTTTTATTCTAGGATATCTCTGTGCCTTTACCCAAGCTGAGAGGTTTTGTCCAAAGTTAAAACTTAGCACTGAACACTCAAAACTCTTCAGTGGCTTTAGAGTCAATGTCCTGTGATAACTTTCTACCTCAGACTGGCTTATGAAGGCAAAAAAAAGCCCACAACAAAAATAATTCAAAGTTCTTTCAAAGCATGAAGTTGTTTACATTCTTCTACCAGTATTGAAAGCAGCTATACTGGACTAATGATTCCAGATTTGAGAACTGAGTCCTCTGAAATTAGAAAGAATTTACAGAAGTGAGATCAGAAGGATCCTACCTCTTCACAATAGAGAATAAACATTACATTCCTTTGCTGTAACACACTTCATTACCAAAACGCTTTTCTCTCCTCAAGTTATGGTGGGGTCTCTGAGAAAACAATAACCTCCAATGGTTACTTCTAGTTTCTCAATAAAATTAAGATAGAGAGATCTGTGTTGCAGAATCACCATCCTACCAGAAAGATTTCTCTAGATAGTCTATGCAATGGCATTCCATTTCTATCACTGGCCTTTTAAAAAGCATTCCCAATAATTAAGTACCTGAAAACCCTGTGTGTCATTCTATAATCAAATATTGTTCTAGTATTAATTTACGCAATCATAGTGAATTTTACATGGACTCTGCGAATAGATCTGCAATTCACACTGATACATCTGAGCTTTCTTTGAACAGTCTAATAGGACTACAGAGAGTTCTGCAGCAGCAGCAGCCACAGCAACCCAGGAGTTACTACACACAAGCTACCACGTGTGTAAGGCTTAGGAAGCTTTTGTAACACAGACGGAACTTTTCGTCCTGTGTACCCACACAAAGATCACCTTCTGAGGAATGCTACAGGGATCAAAACCCAATCAACCCTATGGCACTACATTTAAAATGATTAGGAAATAAATATGTTCCGTTTGGGAATGTGACAATAGAGTCCACTGCTGAGAACTTAGCAATCTCTGTAAGCTGTGAGTTTCTTTTTAAATGAAGTATTTTTTAAAAAGTAATATTTTGGTAAAAAAGAGGCTGTTTGCTAGAGACAAGTAATGGGGTTTAGATTAGGTTTTCCTTTTCAATCTTCACTTTTAACAGTGTGACATTTGCCCCAAAGACAACACTCTGGTTTGTGTTACTGTCCCTGGGAAATACATGCCCCAGAGAGCAGTTGTTTAATGAAAATGTTCTTATAATATATTCATGGTAGTTAATGTGAATAGGTATTATATCCTAATAAAATATATCCTTATCATGACCACACAAACAATTCATCACTCCGCTGTAAGGGAGTTTCCCAAGAAGACATTCCAACAGCATCAGTAGAAAATAAATACGCACATACACACATACATAACAAGTCTGGGTTGTTTTCAAGCCTTATCACTCAATGCGGTTTATAATGGAACTTGCAGCTAAATTAGTCTTTTCCCTCAAGGACTCTTATGTATCTTTCAAAATGTTTTTAAAGCATTTTACTCTTCAGTAGATCACTACAATGCCATGTAAATAAAACTGATTAATAAGAATTCAGTGAGGAGAGAGAGACATTTACCATAAAACCAGGAATGCTTTGAGCTCTGTAGAGATTCTTTTTTGCCACACACAGCTCGGCTGGAAACATTCCACTGGTCCCACAATGCACATGTTTTCAATTACAAACTACAGATTTTATCAGAGTTTAAGTTAATTATTTTATACCTCTGAGATAAAAGCAATTCATGTTTAAAAACAAAAGTACATATCTTCCTATTTTAAAGCAAAAATATTTGTGCTTCCAAGAAAGGGCTGTGAACCATTTAGAACAATTTTTTACTTTTAAGATCATTGTCATAGGAAATCTATTCTTCTCTGGTGGTTTACCTCTCTCAAGTTATCAAGCCTTCACAGCATAATGAGAACAAAATTACATCTCATGGCAGTCTCTTATGATCCTGTTATTTACAGGCTTTTTAGCAAAAAGCAGCCCCTGCACTTGGTTTTGTAGAAGTGATCCAGCATGCATTTTCTACCCACTGCTGTTTTCAATGTCCAAACTGTATCAAAGTAAAACAACCCAAAGGAAATGAAGCAGTTTCTGTCAACATCCCCAATGTGCCATATGAAGTATACACCCAGTATAAAACTTGAGATTTATATGTTAATAATATCAGCTTGAATTTAATAAGTAAATCATATATATTGTTTTACAGAATGAAAAGTATCATCAGTAAGGACAGATAAATCTCTAAAATACCTTACTTAACTTTATGCCAAAACCAAAAATATAACAGTGTGGAAATGTTGTATTTTCAAAATTCAGTGTTAATACAATAATACGCTGTCCAACAAATCAATATTTTTTGGTCTCCTCTGAGAGGAGAGTACACACACCATGACTTTACACTGTTTTAAACTAGAGAAGGAAAAATTTCTCCAGCATCATTTCTAAAATTTGCACAAATGCCAAAAAAAAGATAATGAATAAGAGTTAATGAGTGCTCCACTTCCATTGCTGAAAGCTTAGTTTCTTTAAGGGCATTTGGAAAATTAAAACAAAGATTTAATGAACACAAACATGGAGAGTTTTTGAAGTAGAAGATACTAGAGGTCTGTAAGAAGGGAAAAACCCCAGAGATTGGGGATTCTATTTTCCTCTCTTGTCATGGAACCACCACACAGCTGCAGGCAAGTCCACACTGCACACCACCACCTATCAGTTTATCAGTCTTTGAAATGGGAGAAATAAATGTTTGCTGATCTAATTCAGTAAAGCACCATGAGATTTACATTAAAAAGACATTATGTGTGAGTGTAAAGCAGACAGTAAATATCCTGAAGTAAATGAATGACTCATCAGCAATGAGATAATTTGTGGCACTCATTACTTAGCTAGTTTGTTGCAGAAAAGAATTAAACCATAACAAACAGAATCTGGACCAAGTAGAACTGAACACAAAGGGCATCCTGGAAATTATTTCTGCTCTTCTAGTTTCATCATAATTGTCATGTAAATCAGGAGAGTTAAAATTACACCACCTGGGAAAGTCAAATATTTCTTTTGTTTATTGAGTGACCCTCAGAAAAGTCTTACCCACCTGATTAAGTAACATTGTGTTTGTTTTGTAGACAATAAAATGTAAAAAGTTTTCCTTTTCCTGACAGCAAATGATGAATACATGTGGAACAGATTATTTAATACTACCAGACCACCAGGGAAGAAGATTTAGGTGAGCAGCAGCAGAGCTGTACCATTTATTTTTATTACCATGCATTAAAAATTACGTTTACAGATAATTGTTTTTCTCCCTCCAATAAACCAAGATTAAAAAAAAATCAAGGAGAATATTTAATAATACCAGACCACCAGGGAGGAATTTTAAAAGTTGATTTTTTTAGTGACAAATTAGATTCTCTTTTTCTTTCTTTTCTTCTAAATTTCCAATTATTTTAAACTGCAATTTGTGGAGAGAAAATTTGAAAATAGCATGACAAAATGAGTTTTCAGATGGGGGAGTTTCACACAGATTAGGTTGTCTCTTTATAAGGGTAATTAGCTAATCAAATAGTCCCTCAACACCAGCAGTTTTACAACACCTGTGTAGCTGCCCACATGTTAGATAATGTTTTGCAGCTGGAAGTCCTCAAAAGTTTGGTCAAACAGTCTTATTTCCTAGTATTCTTTGTCATTCTTGCTCCTCCTGAAGTCTGATACTACTGCTATCTGTTTCTGTGGGAGTGTTACTGTGTATAAAGTTGTTGATCTTACTTCACTTTCCTGCCAGGAAAACTGTGTTTTATATAAACCTCTATTTTAAATTCCCAATCCCACTTTGAAACTAAAAGATTGTGAGAAAGGTCATTCACTTCTGTGATGGTCCTCATGCTAGGAAACCCCAAAAATACTAGAAACATAAGTAGTCAGTTTTCTTATGTGAGAGCTCCAGATGATTTATCTATAAAAGGAATTTGGGGCCAAATTCTCAAGTCAATGCTCATTAGCTAAACAAAGCTGATATGGGCTTCAAAGTCAGTAGTGATTTTGCCTAAGTAAAAACAGCAAGCCCATCAGGATCTGATAAGCATCTGAATGCCTCAGAATCACAAAAAGAAAAAGAAATTAAGCCACTGAATGTTTAGCTGTTTGTCTATTACAGTATGAAAGGATCCAGATGTTAGAATAGGAGTCTATGCTATTATGTAGTGCTGGTCAGGTTCACACTATTTTCTATCTGAAGAAAACAAACAATTCCGCATGCACAGCAGGGCCATAAAAACATGCAGTGACACATGAATGTGCAGTGAACTTTTTCAAATGTGCACTGACTTTTTGAAATATAAATGTTGGCTACTCAGCAGTCATCTATGGCTGCTGCAGCCTCTGCTTGGATCTGTTTGCTCATTCACAAAGTGTCTACAGAGGGGTTTTTTTATACACAACTTTAAAAAGAAATACATATGCCTGGAAGTCAACACTTTCTACATACATTTTCAGTTTTATCCTGACTGTTTCATCATTGATATACACAACAACCAATTGTTAGCTTAAACGAGAATGACACACCCTCTAGGAAGGGTTTACGAACTTTCCTATGTTGCTCACACATGACCAGAACGCTCGCTCAAGAAAGCAGGAACAGCCTGCAGTGACACACCATGAGACAAGACCTACTCTTGACCTCTTCTGCTTCCACAACCAACTGCTCCTGCCATTACTGCCCAGGACACTGTAAGGCACAGTGCTCATCGCTGGCTGCTCCTCTTGGTACCAGCAGATATCCTCCAAAGGGGAAGAAGCCTTGCTCTAATGAATACAGTTCATTTCTCAATTCCTACACCATTCTTTCCCAGACCTGGTTCTGGTCTTAACATCCTACATAGATGGACCTCTTTCGATTAGGACCTTGTCTTCTTCCTCCGTCCCTTCTTTCCTCCTCCAAGAGACTCAAAAGGTTGCAAGGAAGGAAAAGAATGGTCCCCAGAAAGGCTAAAAAGGGCGAACAAAACCATGTGCTTGCACAGCCACCAACCACAGTCTCTACAAAGATGCACATCCCAAAACCTATTGAACGTTTCCAGTCCCTTTACCCTAACTCCTTGCTCTTACATGACTAACCTCTCCCCAAGCTCACCTTCATGATCTCCTATGGATCCTATGGATGGAGGTGACCTCCTATGATTTCTCAAACCAAATTCTCCAGAGCTCTACTGACTCCAAAAGTCTTCATCCCCACATACAACCTTCTAAATTTCTCCATCTGAAGCCCTACTGACTAATGCCTACTTTCAGATCCACAGCAGCTGAACCTTCCCTTCACCTAACATCCTCAGCCTCCTCAAATCCCAGCCTTCATTCACAGAAGTCTGTACCACAGTAAAACTGAATTTTGCCTACATTGTTGGTACCACTGAAGAGTGGAACCAAAGCCCACTAAAATCACTGGAAATTCTTCCAGACAGTTCAGGAGCATGCTCTTTTTGTCTTTTTTTTTTTTTTTGTTAGGCCTTTAGCTTTGGTTCTAACCTTTCTTATACTGGGGAAAAGTCAGTCAGTTTGTGCTTCTTTTCTATGCTGCTTTCAAAACCTAGAAGATGGAGGGGAATACGTGGCAAAATATCTAAATCTAAAAAAGATTAATACATTTTTATAGGATTTATGAAGCTTCCCATGTTTTATTTGCAGGCATTATTAGATCCAAACATGCATGCTTTTTCTTTTTTCTTTTTTTTTTTTCAGCTGTAGCTATGAGGACAAGCAGTAAAACACACTGGTTCATAAGCCAGTCTGTATCACTCTATGTGTTTGTCAGTAAACAGCTTTAGTAACTAAGTAATGGAGTTAATTTCTGGGCATAGAGCAGTGATAGGGGATACACATCACAAAATCATCCCAAGATATTAACAAACCACAAGAGAAAGAAAATATGCTTCAAATGAGGTTTGAAGAGGGGAAGTCAATGAAGCAGAAGAATGGGAGTTATATATGTAAATCTATCCCAGAAAAAGCTTAGTTATGAACGAAGACAAAAATATTAATTTTTCTTCCCTCTCTGGATATTATTTGATCACAAACAGCATTCAAAAATTATTCAAGTTGCCTAACAGCAGCAACAAACTGATTTTTAAAGGGACACCAGAAATGCTCTTGCAAAATCAAATTCAACTACTACAGCCACTTGAAATTGTCCCCTGAGAAGTTAAAAATTGACTATCAGCTAAATCAAAAGGCTGGGCTCCTCCTAAATGACTACAAATCCTAGAGCAGAGTCATGATGCTTTCTGGCTCTTCAGGTGTTTTAAGTGTTTGGTTCAAATTCCTCCCAGAGCAGCAGACTCCTTCTCCTTACTGCTCACAGCAAGTACAAGAAGCAAAAAAAAAAAAAAAAAAAAACAGAAATGCAAATCTTTCTGGCTAAAAACCAAGCTAAGTCCAGGAGTGGCAAATAGCATACCAGCTGCCCAGAGCAACATCTAGCTGATGAATGAACTAATGACGATGGACAGCAAACTCATCCCTCTTCCCAAGCTAAATTTTCAGTCACTGAGTTAGTAAAATCATGATTATCATTATTACATTTACTTTACACAGCATCTGCACTGTACCTGCTGTCATATTTTATTTTGACAACTGTAGTAAGCAGTAGTTATTCAGAAGAGTAGGCACAAATATCAAGGGAGAAAAAGCACGGTGAGACATGGCAAATAGACTTACACAATAATTTTTGCCAGCAGTTGTACAAAGTTGATAGTGAAAATGTTTGCAATGTTGACTCTATTTTCTTTGCCCCTTGTCTTGAAATGCAGTGTTTTTCTTGGCACAGGAAAGGTGTTGCTGATACTTCATTTTAATTTTGCCTGTTAAGTGACTGAACATAGGAATAAGTTCTGGCACTGGAAATAACTTGTTTCTGAATTTTAATGCCAATGAACATACAGTTATATAATATCCATGATGCTTTGCACTTAGCACTTACAATTCCTTAAGATTCAAAAACACTTTCCAAACAAACATAAAAGTTATATGTAAGGGTTACTCACATAATTCTCCTTAGAATATCTACTTCCTGTTTCACACCACAGAAGACATTTTGAACAATTCAAAAATAGAGTGAAGTATTTTTGTTTGACCTGAATTAGGACATCAGATGCCCAGAAGAGTGCATCTGGCTTTACAGAAAATGTTGTAGGTGGTCAAAGCCATGAGTTATATATTCCCAAGAATAACAACCCATACAGAGCACCACAGTTCCATACTTGGAAATAGTACCAATGACTGACAACTTGTTTTACACATTTCCTTCTGTATTGACCCATATTCCTCCTTTGGCAATATTTGCACCATGACAGACTCAATAAATGCACAAGCACAAGACCTCTTTTCATAATTTTGAACTGAGATGGATATGGAATTCAAGGCATTGAATGAATAATCAACATCTCTCTGCCAGTTTTGAACTATATTCCTGCTGAAATTAAACATACTTATTTTCCTTTAATGCAAAACACCATCTCTTAAATAGAATCACGGAAGAGTTTGGGTTGGAAGGGACCTTAAAGATCAACAAGTTCCAACCCCCTGCCGTGGTCAGGGGCACCTTCCACTAGATCAGTTTGCTCAGAGCTCCACCCAGCCTGGCCTTGAACACTTCCAGGGATGGGGCAGCCACAGCTTCTCTGGGCAACCTGTTCCAGTGCCTCACCACCTTCACAATAAAGCATTTCTTCCTAATATTTAAAACTGCACTCTTGCCGTTTACAGCCATTACCCCTTGTCCTGTCACTTCGTGCCCTTGTAAAACTTCCCTCTCCAGCTTTTTTGTAGGCCCCTTACGGTACTGGAAGGTGCTCTAAGGTCTCCCTGGAGCCTTCTCTTCTCCAGGCTGAAAAACCCTAACTCTCAGCCTGTGTTCATAGGAGAGGTGATCCATCTTCCTGGCCCTCCTCTAGACTTGTTCCAACACGTCCCAGTTGCTAATGTTTTCTTTACCTGCTACTGTGTTCCATGCAGTTTGGAAGCATCTATTGCATTGCTTTTTCTGGGAAGATAAGTTTCATCTGTAATTTCTGTCATGGAGTACATATAAACAAGTTTGATTTCAGCATGCTGCAGGAAGAACTCTAGCCTGTCCACTGATTTGTTTTCACTGACATACAAAGGAAACCATATTTGGCAAATTCAGCCTCTTTCCCCTGCTTTGCTTTAAACTTTGTAATTGTCAGGAACAGCTGTGTATATTGCTAGTCACCTTCCTAAAAACTAGCAGGCCTCCAACCGGCAGAACTTCTATGCTCCTGCTAAATTTGTTTTTAATTATATTGCAAGTAAGAAAAAAAAATCCTCAGCTGTTAACACTGACTCAGAAAGGCTGAAAGGAGACGTAGAGCAGACATTAGGAAATACTTTTAAAAATTCTTGTAGTTCATCATGGTTTAGTAACAGATATTTCTGGCTCTGAATAAATTCTGAAATATTCTGAGATGACACATTAAACAATAGATTATGATTATTGTTTTCAGGTTTTAATGCCTCAAATTCTGCCTCAAAACCACAATGTATTAACTCTATGTTTGCAGGTAAATTCTAAGTTATTTGTCATAATAACTTCACAAGTTTTTGTTTCATCTTGCCTTGATTGCTGAAGGTAATAGGGCCTGCTTTATTATGCCCATAAATTGAGTCAATTGACTTATCCTTATATCCTGTTTCCTGAACTTAATGAGAGATTCTGAATCATGAGGAAAACACATCATCCTACAACATGATCAAAAGCAAAGGAAGACTGATAACAAGTCATTTGGATTTCAGAGAATGTTCACAGGACAAAATTTCAGTGTTTTGACCTCAGTTGGGACAAACAACTGGCTTGGTAAGTAAGTTTGCTGATTCCTGTGCTTACTTTGCAGATGGCTCAGAAAACACAAACGAAACTGAGTTATTTCTGAATGTAAGTTACATTCAGCTGAGAATAAACTCCATGTGCTTTTGTATGAAAAGATAAAAAAGTTCAGAAGAATATATTAAAGCAACATATTAAAGGAACTGTTTCCAATAAAACAATAGAAATGTTTTCAACTTCAGTGTATTTTCACTACCAACACAAATATCTGACATATTACATTACCATCATGATATTTGAATGTAAAGGCTACCATCTGATAATTGAAATAGGATGACAAATCTCTTAAATCCCAGCAGATGGAGTTTATTTGGTATCTGGGCACACAAGTACAGCACCGGTGCCACACCTGGGTAAAAGCATTCACTGGCCCAGAGCAGGTCACAGGAGAATGCAGTCCCCCAGCTTGGTCCTTCCCTGGTGTGAACATGGCACGTGCCACAGTTTTGCCCATGGCAGTACCCACAGTGCGTTCTTCATTCCTAGCACATTCCAGGCTTTCTGTGGTTTAAATACAAAACAATATCAGCCTTATTATCTTGCCTCTGCTCAGGAAAGATAAGAAAATAAAAACCAATTGCAACCAATGCTCAGATGTTCTCAACGCGTAGGAGTGCATAGGAAGTTGCTCAAAATACCCTTGTTGTTGATTTTCCACCTGTTGCCAATAAAGATATTTTTATTCACACACAGATAAAGTCAAAACTTAAAATGGGAGTAAGACCTAGAAAGAGAGAAGACTATATATATAACAGACAATGTTTTCATCACAGCTCAAAAGCAAACAGTGAAAGTATTACAAATTAAAATGTCTTCAGGCCTTTTTCGGCTCAATTCTGTTTGGGGTTTTTTTTCTGAATAGGAAATTTATTATATTTCTAGTGCAGATATTAAACTAAACCAAACTGCAGGTTTTTTTCCTCAGTATTACTTGAATATGCATAGACCTTTGAACTCCCTGTCCTTTGGAGTTCACACATTAATAACAGGTATTTTTCATTTACTGTTATCTTTAAAGGGTACGGAGTAATTTCCAGATAAAATCATATAAAATTTACATAGTACCTTAATTAGAAAGATAAATTACCTAAAAATTTAAGGTTCCAGCAAGCTTACTGAACTAGAGAACTTGAAGTTAATAATAAAAGGCATCTTTTCAAAGTATTAAGGAGTGACTGCAACATACTGCATGGTATACCATACCCAACAATCCAGTAACACTTATTCCTGTTCATTATAAATTTTCAACCTCACCTCTATCTTTGAGGTTGCAAATATATACTAATGCATTATTACGAGCTATCTTTTCTAGAAAATATTATTTCTATTTTATTTGAATTCAGTTATGAAATAATCTCACAGTAGAATAACATTAAAAATGCTCTGTATGTTGTCTTGAATTAATCTAAAATCACAAGTAGGAAGGTTTTCCTGCAGTGTGGAGATTTATTGTCAAATGGAAGTTCCAAGAGAATACTTCTGAGATTCAGTGGATCCATATTAGTTTTCCACTGCAAAGCACATACTAAAAATTTTTATATGCATGCTATCAATACGTGGTCGAAATAGAGAACGTAGAGCTGGATGTGTCAGGGAGTGCTGCAGGAGACTCCAATCTGCAGACTGAGGACTTCTCCTCAGTATGAAAATTATTGACAGAGTAGACCACAATGGTCAGTGGGGTCAAGATCTACTTACTCTCTCTATGGTGTGCAGATTCTCTGCACAAAAGCTTATAAGAACCCTTGTAGAGTTGTTGCAGTCTCTCAATAAAGACTGGTCAAGGTGAGCCACTATCCTGCAAAGTTACCATCTTCTGGTGGTCTGCACATATTTAGCATATATTTAGGTGTTCTCAATGCTTCTCAACTGTGAAAATCTCTATCCTCAAACAATTACACATTATAAATAGATACCCTGCAAGCATTTTTTTTTTAGGTAAGTATATTTTCTTTTAGGCACTACATAAGAGAGACAGAAGTTACAAGATGGTGTAAGTGCTCCCTTGGCCACAAACATCTTCAGTAAAAGATTGCAGATGAGAGAGAGGTTGTTCCTAGTAAAATAAATATATTCATTATATGCCCAAGTGCTGCACAGTCTTGGTTTTTGACCAGTTTAATGGTACTGTGGTTAAGGTCAATGAAAATTGTACCACACACAGCACATCCGTAACACAAATGGCTTCATTTCACTATAGAGCTCCATAACAGCAAAGAGTATGTCCCCTTTCAGGAGCAGCCCCAGATCCTGAGTGAATCCATGCAGGTAATTTAGACAAAAAAGGTGAATTCTCCCTTTTTCAAGTGTTTAGTCTAAATTTAAATAAATACAAATGCCAAAAAGCATTTGTAGAGTTAATCTTTCTTTGGGGAGGTCAAAAGCTTTCTACATATTGGCTGCATCATTTATACATTGAAATGAATACTGAGAAAAATAATTCAGATTTTGTAATTTATACACTACAAAATCTTCATGCTAGGCTCAGAAATTTCCTCATGGCCCTTACAAAACAGTTGTGCAGAATCACTCTCTGATGAACTGCAGAAACAAACCTTAGAGCTCCAAGGACCTTTCTGGGATATCACACATGCCCCACTGCTCTTTTGATTAATTCCACTAAATGCAGCACAGGACAACTTCAGCCTCAGCCTCTTACTACTTCCAGGATCTAGTAAGAGGATGCAAACCCTGGTATCCTCTGAAAAACAGAGAGCAATGGCTTTCCCCACAGATGGTTAGCGTCTCCTCTCTGCTTAAGTATTTGTAGGTGGATTAACAAAATCCAGTGATTTCTGCAATCATCATACCAGGAACCTTCAAGGAAAATAAACGTGCTCCCTTTTTGTCACGACAAAACAGCATTTAAGTCATGTAAGCCAAATTCACCTGCCTTTCTGAACCCCTCTTTGTTTATGAGGGAGAAAGAAATTGCATGTGCAAGGAGAAAAGGGGTTTAAGACTATGAATTAAGAATGAGTGGTGTGCAGAAGGCACATAAATCAGGCCTTTCTTTATCAGAAATGCCAAACATACTGTATGATCCTTACACTTGTTTCTGTTCTCAGAACTACTTTACGGATGTTTAAAGGGTGTGGAAAGGAAGAAACACTTTCGCAAAAACACTAACATTGGCAGGCATTCAAATTGCTGTGAAAACCTACTGCGACCAGTTCTAAAAGCCTGCTAGTTAGTATTATATAGTATTTTCTACAATACCTCCCAAAGGGTTCAGATGAAGAAATTTGGAAGTAGAAAAACTAAATAACAAGTTTTATTTTTGTACTGAACTCTGAAACAGTGAAGTCTGAGATAAATCCTTCTCCAATAGATGTGTTATCAAACTCCTATCCAGCTTCTGTGAAATTCTTTTTCATGCATTAATGGATTTCTAATTCCTGTCACATTGCCTGACACTTTCTTTGGCTTTATAAATGGTGATGGACCATGTTGTGCTGGTGAGGATGTTAACTTTTTCAGACTGCTATGGTCAGGCCTAGAGACAGCTTGTATTTTGGAACTGAGCTCCAATCCATAGGGTGCCAAAACACAGATCAACTGGGTAAAGCATTGACAATGCTGCTAGCCAGACCAAGTGTTATAGTTTCATTAGATAAAACTTTTTTGCAGGATTTGTGACTTCCCTGCTAGGTATAGTATGTAATGACACTTGCCTGATATCGTAGAAATCTGGTGATTCATTGATGACTAAAAACCTCATGAATAGTGGATATTTGCATAATGATAAATACTACCAGCTAAATTAGCAATGACCACTAGGCTCTGCGGTGGCCGGTAGGCCTGTGGTACGAAGGACAGAGAGTCCACTGGTGGGACAGTCCCTAGTACCAAAATATCCTTCCCAGGTTAAGGTGACTGAAAAGGCTTCCCCCAGGATGCTCTGTTCTACTACGTTAATGTAGCCCAATTCTGCTTCCCCGGTTGGCCCGCTGGCCTCCCTGCCCCTCTATACCTTATATGTCCCTGCCCTAGAAAGTTCTCCACTCCATGTTCCTCCACTGGCCCTTGCCTCTTGCCATTCCCTCAGAGTTTCCCATTGGCTCCCATTCCCTAGTCCCGCCTGTGTACCGCCCCCATGCCCTCAGATGATTGGTCCCTGATGCTCCCTCCACTTCCGTATATAAACCTGGACCCTCCCATGTTCTTTGTCCCTGGAACCCTTCACACGTGTGTCTGCAATAAACCTCTCCCGTGGAACCCCATACGAAGACCCTTCCTGTCTCTTTGCTGTTGACCCATTTTCTGGAGCTATCCATGTGTGTGCGTGTACGTGTGTGTGAGTGTGTGCTGGTCCTGCCCAGCGGCTTGGCCTTGGAGACGCCTTTAGGAAGGTCACGGCACCTCGCCATCCAGCACCGCCAAGCCGGAGACAGTGACAAGGCTCAGGAGAACTTCTGTTTGATAAATGCAGGAACCATTCCCGCCTCTACTGTATGCAAGTAGGATCCTCTTCACTCTTCCTATATTGTGTACATAAAAGCATAAAATGTTTTACTATTTCCTAGAATATAAAGCTTGCTATAAGCATCACAGTTCACAAAGATACTCCAAAAACTACTTTCAGAAAAACTAGTCCTTATTCCCAGTCAGATTCAAAACTTTCAGCCAAGCCAATCTAATTGCTTTGGTTTTATAAATTACTTCTAGCCATTTGCACAGCTTTGTTTTCACCTTATTCCAATCTAAATGTTGCCAAAAAACAGGTTGAGAGTTTTTGGTGACACAGTACAAAGCTTTCACATTAATTACAAGGTATGCAAATGTTGCTTTGGCTTGATTTAGGGTTTCTTCTTAGCCAGAGAGACATATTTAAATCTCTGCAATATACTCTGGATACATTCCTTTGGCCTGACTGCCTGCAGGAAATAGCTTTTAAATACCAAGAGTGCACTACAGTTGTCCAAGCTTCAGTGTGGATATGAGATTTGTAACAGCTTTTATCATCTTCTAACATGTGCCAAAGAGGAAAACATCAAATAGCTTGGAGCACTGGAAAAGGAGACAGAATATGAATCAGTGCCTACATTAGGTCCTGAAGCTATGTGTGATTACTGGCTCAGAAGAATAGTCACTTACTGAGAATTTCTATCTTGTTTAAATAAACATTCAAAACAACTGTGCAAGGGACTTCTCTCTCATCGCCTTAAACTGCATCCCCTTAGCTACACGAAAGTGTATCTTTCTGTGTGAACTTCCTCTGCTTGTTTTGGAAAGACCTCATGTATCTATAGCAGCAGTGTGAACAAAACACCTTTGCACTCATGGGAAAACACACAGAAAGGGAGCTGGCTCAGGAGGTCATTACAAGTCCGTTCCCAATGCGCTTGCACTATTTCACCTTACTAGAGGAAGGACTAATACTCTGAAATAGTGAAGTATTGACAGATTTGTTGCAAACATTTTATCACTTCAGTGGATAAAGTCTGACCATCATAATTATCATGAATACCAAGGTAGTACTAAGTATCACCAGCACATCTTTTATCTCCACTGACTGACACTACAAAAGACTGTTAACCTGGTTTCTCAAACTGCTGAGAGCATCTGAGAAAAGCTCAAGAGCTGCTCTTTAAGATCCTTACTAATCATGTGAGGTAACCTTTTTTCATAAACTTTTTCATGTGTTTCCAATTTCATTGGTTTACTGAAATTTTTCACTGATTGTGAGAAGAATCAAGCCCATTTGTCAGCAGCAGAGGTGATCAGAATGCCTGACTGTGGCCAGAACAAAGTACCCAATACTACTCCATGCAGCAAGGACAGAGCAGCTGTTAAGAGATTATTGGTGGTAATAATTCCAGAGAGTCAGCTGTTCAAATCAAGCAACTGGAAAAGAATTGTAGGTTATTTTTTTCCTTTTTTTTTTAAGGAAAGCCCATCCTTTAAAATAATTCTATCAGAAACTTAATTGCAGTCTTGAATTTGGTGGCTGACTTGTGAATAGGATGTTCAAGTTTGCCATAGTATGTTCAGGTATGCCAGTTTGGCAAGTGGCATAAGCCAAGTAAGAGTAAGCAAAATATACAGAAAAGAAAGAAATAAAAAATAGCATGTGTACCAGAAAAAGTTCAGAGAATAGAAAAGAAGGAAATGAAAAATCAAAACTTTATAAATAGTGATGTCCTAAATAAACTTCAAGATGTTCCTAATTAATAGTTTTTCATCTTCCTTCACAGGCCAGACATAGTAAGATAACTGTTGCTATACTGTTGCCAGATGATATTCTTAGATGTAAGATATAGTAAGTGAAATTCCATTATCTGAAATATTATTTTGTAGTATTTCACATTGCTTTTACTTTTAGCACATGTATTGATAAAACTTAAAATTAACAGAGGGGTATTTTTTGAGGTAAACATTTGTTTAATTGCTATATAGTGTGTTATCCCTGGAAAGCTAGTCACCTTCTCTGACTCATGTGAGTCTTTCTAGAAACCCATAGGAGAAAGATATTTTAATTAGAGGACAAATACCACCTGTTAACAAAACCAGGTTTTTTTTTTAGTTTTTTAAGTTTACAGTGGTCCTTAAAAAAACCTTCCTGCTCACTGTGAAACACAGACTTCTTATGATTTTTCTGTGAAAACTGTACGAGGAATTATTTAAAGAATTATCATATTTAGTTGTTATATGTAAGTTTAAATAAAAACACCACACCTGCTTTTGTGGTAGGAAAATTTTTAAAAAGCCCAGCAAAAACTATTGAGCCAACCATCAGCAGAAACCAGCTCCCTGCAATGGCGAGCCTTACAGAGAGTCCACACAGCAGCTAAACAGACAATCAGCTAGGAAGCAACTTCTGGACAGTAAGCCAGTTGGGTTTCTGGTGCTTACCCACCAGGGAGCCAGCTAGATGGACAACAGGCCACTCACAGTAACCACGCCTCAAAAACCACGAAGATGAGGAACGAGGTAGTCTGTGGAAAAGGCATTTGAGGAGCTAAATAGAAGAAGGGAAGAAAGCCAGTTAGCAAGACACTTGGAAGTTTAGGCAAGCCAGCAGCAAGCCACTCTGTGATCCATACAAGCAGCCAGAGAAAGAGCTGGCTGCCCATCAAGTGATGAACTGGGAGACAAGGAGCTCAAAAGCTTGCCAGGTCAAGAGCCTAGAGAGCTTAGAAAAGAGGTCATGCAGCTGTTGACAAGCTGCTTGATTGGTACAAAACCTGGCAAGAAAATAAAAGCTCACCTCGCTGCTGATTTTCTGTTGATAACTATGACAGAATGAACATTCCTCTGGAACACTTTTTTCCATCAAACAGGCATAGTTCTACTGGAAAAAATTCTGCAAGCTTTATTGAAGGAACATTCTGTCTTTCTTCTAAAAATACCAATTGGTCATAAAAGATGTTACCCTCCTGGATAAATAACCAGTCTGCTGGGCTACTTCAACTGCTTTCTTCTCAGTAATGGAAGAAACACCTCCACCAAATTTGAGGCATTAGCATTAAGGATGCAGTTCTGGATTTCAGCTTTATTAACCCTGAAAACAGAGGGATTTTTAAATAACAGATAGAAGAGCAGATAACAAAATGATGCATTGCTACAAGAAAAATAGCCAGGGTCAAATGGGAATGGGCCAAGATACAGAACTTCACTACAAACATGTTTGTATTTTCTCATTTCTAGAATATTATCTGTAAAGAGGTCCAGATTGCATTTTCTTGCCAAGCAGTGAAGATCGAATTAAAATAAAAAACTGCTTTCTGCCAACTCTTCAGAAAAAAACAATAGGAACACTTTTCTGGCCAAGGCCCAAGGTTTTGGTGCTTTCCTGAGCCAAACAAGTATACAATATTAGCAAGAGTAAGTCAAAAATATTATTTGGCTAGAAACAACTTTTTAAGTTGCAGAGAGTAGTAGCACTTCTAATACAATATAGGTTTCGTTGAACTAGGTGAGAAAGGAGCCTGGTGAATAAAGACAGCATTATTGAAGATAGCTGAACAGACCAGCTGTGTGTCACAAAGACACTCCTGTATTCTTGAGGTAGATATATTTTCCATGCCCTTAGCCAAAAAAAACCAGTGGCACTGGGGAAGTGAAATAAAGAAATATGCTTATCCTTACCTTGGCAAGAGAGGGTGAGCTGTGTTCCAAGCTCATAATTTTTATTCTCATTCTGACAATCACAAACACTTACTTAAGCTAAAATATTGGACCATAGTGCAGGGTCTTAAATACGATTTTTGAAACTTGAACCCTTGTCTCATATTTACATGAGAATTATGGCATTCTATCCCTTAATGCTAATGCTCGCCCATTTCACTAATCCTATACTTGTGTTTTTCACTTGACCAATCCCAGCACAGAAAATCCCACCATACAATGTAAAATGAGTGATAAATTACTTATCTTTCAACAGCCTTATAAGCCATAACAACAAAAAACATATCTCAAGCTATCCACTTTCTTACTTTCATGAAGCTATATCAACCTTGTATTTTCAATACAAATTTATTTTACAGTTCATCAATTTAATTCATGTTTTGTCCATCAGTCACTGAGTCCAAATTCTCTTCTTTTTCCTCTTTTTTTTTTTTCCTCTCAGCTTCTTGCAGCCTTGAGCCAAAACTTTTAAACTTTCTATCCACAGCAACCATTGTAGCCTGGACTACATCCAGCCTTTTACTAACATCTGTCAAGTTCATATTTGTGGTTGCAATGGAGTGGAATAGAGAATAAAGATGGATGGCAATGTATTAACTCAAATACTTCTTTATTACACTATAGCCATTTTATATGTCTCTCCTGTACTGATTCTTACTCAAGTTTCCATACAAATATCCTCTCCTATATTATCACCTAGTAACAGAAGATAAAAATAATCCTTTCCATTTAATGAGACAATGACCAACATTATCAGTGACACAACTGAGATTCTTAACTCTGAAATGCAAACTTCAGTCTATTGCATATAACTGTTCATGCTGTTTCAAACATGTTGAAGCTCATAAAAGTATCTAAGAGGAAAATAATTTTGTCTGCAAAGAGTGAGAATAAAATCTGTATATAAGGACTTTATTTTTAAGATTCCAAAAAGTAGTACTGATAATTTTTAGTTCTACTATAAATTCCACCCAAAAATCTCATTTCCTTTTATAAAAATTAATTAACCCCTATGGGGCAACTCTTATAGACAGGAACTAAGGAAAATTATACTAAACCACCCACACAGGCCAAGCAGACGGCATTTTGCTTGTTTGTCAAACTCAAAACAAGGAAGGTAGTAGTAGTTCTTTAATGTGCTAGTGAAAACTATTTATTGAAACAGTCTGTTGTTTACTGTTATTTTAATATCTATGTCTGTCTATGTTTAATATCTGTGTAGAGTTTGAAGTTTTTCTTCAGGGAGACCCAATGGTCACTGAATCCAATAGGTATTTGTATGCAGTCCTTTTACTTAATAAGAAAGAAACCTTTTTTGAGTGTGAGGTGTAAAAACTGGGTCTTTACCTGAAGGAGTCATAAATGTAGAATATTTGAAAACTTCAACATTGATTATCTCCTATTAATTTCCAGTAGAGTCTCTAAGCTTTACTTTTCACAAAAGTTTTCTAAGAGGAGAGCATTTGCTAAACTTGCACAGGTATAGCACGCAAGATGGATATGACAATGAATTACAGCTGAGCTGTCTATTGACAGTGGGAAGAAATGAGCTTGGAATTAAGTTTTGTTATTGATTATATTCCATTTTGAGCATAAAGGTAAGAAGAAAGATAACAAACCAGATCACAGAGTATAACACATGATAAAAAAGTCCCAAGAGGACTATTAAAAAGTACTTTGGTATTTAGAGTCGTTGGATTTCTTCCAAGCTTGATAAGACAGTCAGCCTATTACTTTCATGAAGCAGTTACAGAAATTCAGCTTGGCCCAATGCTCTAAATCAATATATGGGGAAGATAGAAATTTTACAAATGCTGGAAGTTTATGTCTTATAAAAATGCCTAAGGGACACGCAGAACTCGAGCAGTCAATATATAAGCTAGATTTTAATATAAAACCAGCTGATAGGAAGGCAAATTCTTCCTTGAATTTGTTTTTGTTTTGTGATTACTGTGTTTGCAATGAGCTGCAATGCTGTCTGAAATTTGTCAACATACAGTGACAAATGAAGACACTCAAGTTTTCTAATTGTCATTTGAAAAAACAGGATAGTAACCAAATACTATTAAGGCAATAAGGACAAAAATGAAAAAAAGCTGAATTGTCTTTATGTCATTAATTCTGATAAAAAAATAACATAGTCCTGCATCTCTAGGTTACAAGTCACTGGAGTAGCTAGTAAAGTCTGTTCCAATTAGGGTCACATGCTACTTCCCTCATTTCTTGCCAGGAAGTAAATGTCACGGATTTAAAAGACTGCAAATGAAATGTAGATGCTAGTGTTGTCATAGACTAATTTTTTTTAGCATTCTTCTCTTTGATAAATACATCAAATTGAGAGTGTTTTTTTCCTGGTGGGGTCAAGCTGATATGGTTGATGTATTTTTGCAAGTACAAAATAGACAGGCACATCAGTAGAATTTGCAGGATTAGTAGGAAAGCTACAAGTAGGACTCTCCAAATAAAACAAGAGCTCTGAAGCCTGTGCACTATGGAACTATTGGGCCACGTGAACTTTTCTCATGCTTGTTGACAGTCTGTCTTCACAGAAAATGAAGTAGAATATTTTCCCCAACCCCGGAAATCATGAGCACATAAAACCAGTTTTGGTCTCTCAACTTACCCACAACATTCCAGGTGAGTGACTCCCCCTTCGACTGACAGCTTTCTACAGGAGGGAGCAAAAAGCTAAAAACCTCAGTCATGGCTATGCCAGCTAACAACCACTGTCTGTGCCACTCCTACTGCCATCAGTGTCTAAGGAAGCTGTTCTTTGAATTTTAGGAACAACTAACCTGAGAGGGCTAAGTTCCTGAAGAAAACAGAATCACAGACTGGTTGCCATTGGAAGGGACGTCTGGAGATCATCTGGTCCACCCTCCTGCTAAAGCAGGTTCACCTAGAGCAGGTCGCACAGGATCCTGTCCAGGCAGGTTTTGAATATATCCAGAGAAAGAGACTCCACAGCCTCTCTGAACAGCCTAATCCCATGCCCTGTCACCCTCAAAGTAAAGTTTTTCCCCATATTTAGATGGAACTTCCTGTGTTTCAGTTTGTGCCTCTTGTCCCTTGTCCTGTTGCTGAGCGCCACCAAAAAGAGCCTGGCCTCATCCTCTTGACACACACCCTTGAGATATTTGTATACATTGGTAAGATCCCCTCCAGCCATCTCTTCTCCAAGCTAAACAGGCTCATCTCTCTCAGCCTTTCCTCGTAAGAGACGTACAAAACAATGAAGAAGAAATGGCAATACATTTAGGAAAAATAAGAATGATTGTTTATTTAGTGAGATGGAAGCATTCTTCCCCTATCACCACGTGAATGTTTAGACAGTATGCACACAATACATTTGGTGGAACAATATCACAGCTCTCAAATCTGTACCTTCTGGCAAGTTCAAAGATTCTATTTTAAGCTGTAGAAATCAAAGCTCTTCAGCTGGCTGTTCTACCTAAGCTTTTTTCAGTTCTGTGTGAGGCTACATTAAGGAAGGAAGCAAGGAAAATAACGAGTGCTGATGTAACAGCAATGAGATGTGGAGAAACTTAAGTTGTAGGTCACAAAGAAACCTATATAGTCTCTACATTTCTCAGTAACATTACTAGATCAATTTTATCAAATATACTAAGTGATCTATCTTTGTAAATTATTTCAGAGCAGAACTGGTAGTTGTGTCCTTCACCAGTTACATAAAGACTTGTGTTATAACACTAATTAGCTTTTTAGGGTCTTAGATTAAAGGAAAGAAGTTCAAAGCTCTGACATGAGACTAAAAAAAGAAAGCAACTTTTTGTTGCATCAATTTCACTTGTTTTAACAGCTTTTGTCCCAATGTGAAGGTTAACAGATTCAATCACAGCTAATTAAAAGTTCAGTTCAATCACTGAACATTTCCTCATAATATGTTTGTTTGCCTATTATTATTTTAATAACATTTTTAATGTTTAATGCATTAAACTAGATTTTTCTTACAAATTTTCATGCTAAATCATAAATGTGGAAGAAAATTTATTTAAAAGGACTTACCATAGTTGTAAAATCATTAATTTTTCCTGGCTGATACCTCAAAATAATGAAACCATCCTGTCTGTTTCAGGGATTCTAAAAATTGGTGCTTTCTACACTTTATTTTAATTTAAGAGGTCTTCAGATTATTTCATGTGCCATAGCTAAACCGCCTTTTTTCCCCAAGAGCACAAGGTAATACTCTCACAAATCAAGACACTTAGTCACATTTAACCATCACAACTAGTGTATTTCTGCCTCTACCACCTCTCAACAGTGTGGTACCAAGTCTAAGGTGACATCTTGTCCTCAGAAGCATGACTCACTCTAATGAAATGATAGATCTTAATAACTACAATGGAAGAAAAGTTATTAAAGGGGACCTATGACTGGCTTCGTATCCATGAGTCAGCTAATATCTAGCAGCACCTAAATCCCTACATGTTCCTCCTCCAAATGCAGACTTTTTATTCTTCCAGTTACTCGTGGTTTAGAATAAGAATATTTCAGCTGACTATTACCCATTTCATTTGTTATAGCAGAAGTACATGGTAACTATCACTGGTCATGCTTTGGTTGCAAATTGATGAAATTATTCCAAACTTTGGAAAGCCAGCTCTTCATTCTCTGCAGAGCACTTTTCTCTATTTATGAAGTTGGGTTATTGCCAGGAAGTCTACCCACCCTGCAGCATCTGGCCTCCAGGTTGACTAAACTGAGAACCAGCCAAGCAGAATTAAAATAAGGCTGATTTTTATGATGTTCTCTGCATGTAAGTATAACATCTCTGCCAGCTTCCAAATAGGACAGAAAAGAGAATATAGAAAAGTTGAAAATATTTTTCTTCACTGTATTTTTTAACCAGAATGGGTGGGGTTGGTTGTCTTCAAGCAGTTCAAACAGCAGCAGACAGAAGTTTAGCCATAGTCATGACTCAGACCAAGGGTGCACATGGTTTTCAGCTGGCATTGTTCATCGTTTGAAGTAATGGGGATTGCTCTGTAAATATTTATCAACTGAGGTGCAATTTCTGGCTCTGTTACTATTCCTCTGCTGACTTTCCTATTGCTACAAGGCAGTGTCATGACAGTAAAAAAAAAAAAGGCAGGCACAAAATGAGAAATTAAAGTCAATGAATATTCAGAACACATCATATTCCATGCACACTATTCTGCCAGAACACTTGGTCAAGCAACATAATAGTTATCAAAGTTACCCCCATTTTTGGCAGTAAGGGCTTTTAATTTATTTAGTCATTTTTATTGAGTAATTTTAACTTTTAAAAGTTCGCACACAGAACAACTGAAGTTGGAAGGGATCTCTGGAGATTGCTTGTCCAACCCCCTTCCTCAAGCAGAGTCACCTACAGCAGGTTGCCTAGGACAGCTTTTGAGTATCTCCAAGGGGGAGACTCCACAATGTCCCTGGGCAACCTGAGCCACTGTTCCATCACCGACACATGAAAAAAACCCTCTTGTCTCCTCAGCTCCTGATGTGCACATTTTTTCTTGTCCTGCCATTGGACACCACCAAAATAAGCCTGGCTCCATCTTTAAACCTTCCCTTCAGATTTTTAAATAAACTGCTGAAATCTACCCAACCCTTCTTTTCTCTAAGCTAAACAGTCCCTGTTCTCTCCGCCTTTTCTCCTGTTCCATAATCGTCTTAGTGGCCCTGTGCTAGACTCTCTCCAGTATGTCCATGTCTCTCTTGAACTGAGGAGCCCAAAACTGGACAGGGTATTCCAGGTGTGGCCTCACCTGTGCTGAGTAGAGGGGAAGGAACACTTCCCTGATCTGCTGGCAACACACCTTATGCAGCCCAGGATACCACTGGCCATCTTCCCTGCAAGAGCACATGGCTGGCTCACGTTCAACTTGGTGTCCACCAGGATTCCCAGGTCCTTTTCTGCACAGCTGTTTTCCAGCTGGTTGGTCCTCGGCACATACTGGTGCATGGGCTTATTCCCAACCAGGTGCAGGACTTTGTATTTCCCTGTCTTTAACTTCATGAGGGTCCTGTAGGCCCATTTCTCTGGCCTCTTGAGGTCCCTCTGGATGGCAGCACAATGCTCTGCTGTATCAGCCACTCCTTCCAGTTTGACGTCAGCAGCAAACTTGCTGATACACTCTGCTTCATAATTCAAACCATTAATGAGGGCATTCAACAGTATTGGGCCCACTAGAGACCCCTGAGATGCACTGTTAGTTCCTGGCCTCCAGCTAGGCTCAGTACTGCTGCTCAGCACCCTCTGAGCTCAGCCGTAAGTTCCTATTTACATATGAACTAGTTCCTGTTGATGCCATGAAGATTTTTTTGCCTTTTCTTTTATACCTCTGTTATACCTTTTTTACAACTTCTGTATTCTTAGTGCTTTTTGCCTACATTCTTGGACTTGTTTGTCAAGCTGAGAGACTAAACATTTCAAAAGCTTCGTAGCTAGGGATCAGTGTGCCCCAGACCCCAAGGTCCTCTCCAGAACACATTCTGTAAACCAAGATAGAACCGTCCAGGAGAGGGTTCCTTAGGGAGGGTGGCTCACTCGAGCATCTCATTGGGGAATTTTTGATAGATATGCTAATTAATAAAACCTATAATGTTATACCAGATCTTTTGGGGTGTGCATTTTGCGGGATGCATTTTGGTGCGTTTGACCTGGATGTGTGCACCTAAGGATCCTTAAAATAAATACCAAGGTAAAATCCCTTTTCCTCTTCTAACCTTGTATGACTCTTGATTTTAAGACCAGGAAAAGGCATCACTGTTATTGAAGGCATGATCTAAATTACACTGGAGGGAGGTAGCAAGTTCTTTCTTCAGCAGAATCATGCAAAAAAGAGCAACGGTCATAAATCACTGAAAAATTTTACTAAACCCTCTGAATAGTGCACAAATTTGTGTATTAGTGTCGTGAGATATGATGACAAAGGTATAAAAGACAATGATGCATCACCAATGATGCGGTTTTAGTCTGAGAAAGTGATTTGTCTTTCTAGCATGAATTTTTAAATTTGCTACAGATCACGTTACTAAAATGAAAATAAATCTAAAAGACACTTTTAAAAAATCATAAATACTGGTTAAAATCTATTTTCAGTTATATGCAAGTAACCAGGGGAGCTTTTGAATTTTAAACTAACACCTAAAAAGCATGTTACTAGGAGTCACAAATTCTTGAAGTCTACTATAAATTCTTATTACTTAATATTAAAATATTAATATTATTGAATGTAAAATATATGTTAAAATTATCATTATCTCAATTTAGTTGCTTAAGTACTTCCCCAAAATTGTTTTTCTATCTTGTTAATAGAACAGGACTTTCATAATAATTGAGATTCTATCTCAACAAATGACATTTGGTAATCAGTTCTTCAGTACTGAAAGAATGAGTTAGCAAGCAGTGGTAATGCAATGTGTAAACTACTTCATTCTGCAGCATAAACGAACTCAAACTGACCCAGTGGTGTTGAAATGAAAATTTACAGCTTCCAATCAGAGTGGGATTAGCACACACTGTGTGCTAAGCTCTGTTGCTTCATTTACAGTTAAGACCTGAAGCATTCACAGTTTTAAAAATTACCTTTGGATTGAGTTGAATTTCACATATAACTCAGAAGCCAATAAATATTTATGGAGAGTTTAGTTAATTAGCTGCCTGGTCAAAAGAAAGCAAATGACAATCATGAGCAACCAAAACACCAGAAAGCAATATGGTAATAAACAATTAAACCATGAATTTCCTTCTCTTTCATACCAGTGGAAAATGTGCCAGAATCTCTGCATTCATTCACTTAATATTACTTCAGAAGAAAATACAATTTGTCATAGGCTCTGCCTCAAGCAATAAATAAAAGGGACGTTCCACTTCTTAGCGTACATCTACAGCACTAAGATCATGAGGCTGTACAAAAAGCATTACTTGGGGAAATTTCTCTTTTCACCGCTTGCGGTGGAGGAAAGGAATGACTTCTGCTGCATCATGCAATGATTTCTTCATGAAGCAGAAATGGCAAATTCATTTTTGAAGACATAAGTAACATTCTCCTTTCTCAGTGTTGAGGATTAATGTCCAACTAGTACTGGTCATTTTGTATAGGGCTTTCTCTACTTAATTAATGGAACTATTCTTTGCGGTTGTATTATCTGTAAATCCTTTACACAGAGACACAGAGACACACAGACACAAACCTGCAAAAGATTTGAGACTGAAATCATTACCTTTCAGGTCAAGGAATACACGCCTGATCTTAGGAAAGAAAACTTCTACTGTCCCTTGTGGAGGCAGGTTCCTTATCTTTTAGCCAGACGTAAGAGGACAATATGACTCCAACATACATGTTAATATTCTCTTCCTGACTTGAACAGAACTTATTCTTAACTTCTGACCTTCCTAAGAGTCCAAAAGCAATGTCAAACCCAAAATCGTTTGTCACTGTTGCTGCTTTCAAGAAGCTCCACACTGCTGGGAACTCCATTCATAAAATAAGCACATTCATTCGTGTTCCATGTAAATAGCTACATATGAAACTGATTATATTCTGTATTACTAGTAATAGTCATAATTTCTTGGGGGGGGTTGATACATATGAAAAATTAAAAAAACCCTCACCAATTAGCAGTGGCTCAAGACTATGAAATTAAATGCACACTTAACAGGGTACTGCCAACCATTGGTTTTTACGTCACATGAAAGCTTATGCCTTCTCAGTAACATAAAGAGCAATAACATGTTCTCATGACTGTGAGTCTTTCTTAAAACTCCATTCTTAAAGAGAATACCACTTTCCACAGTTGTAATGTTCTCTTCATTTTAAGTAGTATTTCTTTGAGAAATATAATTTTAATTAAATGCTTTCCCACCAAAATCTTTCAAATAGGAATTCCATTTTCCCCATCTCATGTGTCTTTGACAAAGTCAACTGTACTCATTTCTAAGGCTTCTTATTTGATATCCTCAGTACAAAATCACTGGAAGTATGAGACAGTTTCAAACACTACTGGATAAATTGCTGCTACACAATTATGAACACAAGTAAATTCAGCTTATATTTGGCTATTACTTTCAGTGCTTTCCTTGCTACTCCTAAAAGCCCCCAGGTGTCTATACCATATACTTTAACATGAGGAAGGTATGTTTATTTTCTTGTATTATGCTTCTTTAAGAGAGATATCCTTTCAGGTAGTTTGCCCATTCAAATCTCATAAAAAGTGTCAGGAAACACACCATTCACTTAAAAACTTTAATGGAGGCATTATTTTGAGGAAAGTGAGTGGGTGGGACCAGAATCAATATACATAAAAGGGTTTGTTATCACTTTTGTCCTAGATTTGTTTCTGTTTGAGCAAGTCATTTACTACTATGTACTAAGAACTGCAGCATCTATGAACAGATAAAACAAATTATGAAGTAAGCCTTGAACCCTTATGTGTATTTAAGTATTCAGCAGTAGGTAATGGAAATATTCAGGCATGCGGAAACAATACAAGGTGCTTAGAGATTATCATATCAAATACAAAATGTGAAAATTATTCATATTCTGCTACTACTATCTTTCTATAAAATTTACTGTAGTTCAGCCACAGGTCATCAGAATCAATGAGGAATCACCAGGGGAAATGGTCTATGGTCAAACTAGATAATCATAACCATTTCTTTTAGCCTTAAAACTCTGTGAGTCCATTTAAAAGCTGCTATAAATCCGGAGGGTTACATTAAAACCTCATGACTAATAAACACAAATACATCAGTTTAATTCTCTTGTAATACATTGTAAGTTGTTATGTACTAAAGAAAACCAAATTGAAAGCAGAAATAAACAAAGCTACAAATTAAACATTTAGATATTATATCATGTTCTCAAAGCAATTTCTTCCCATATGCATTCCTCATAGCAAAACTGAGCACTCTTAGATTGTATATGCATTTTCTTCTGTTCTCAAAGCTTTTTGTCATGATCATTGTACAGAGTGGAATGAACAGGGTTCAATTACTGATTCCTATGGGAAGTGGCTTCTTTCCAACTGTGAACAACTAATAACTCTGGTGAGCCTGATTACTGGAGAGTCTCTCTGCCTATTCTTTTTCAACCAGTTACTTATGCATAGCATCTGTGTAATGGGACTTTCCCAGACCTGTACAAACACTTTAACATCGGTACCTTGAATTCTTGTTGCAATTTTAATCAACGCCTTGTCATGTGGAATCAAATTTTAAAAGGATCCAAATAAATACTGCCATTTAATTGTTCATATTATCAGCCAAGCAACTCTGCTCATCTAATAAGAAGGGTATATCTGTATTCCTACCCCCTTCATTGGGTTAATGGTGATTCAATATATTTAGAGCTGGAAGCTACTTCTCTAAGCTTGAACATTTGAATGAAAAATGGGCAATCTGGCTACATCTCCCTTGGCAAAACAATCCATTTAATCAGTGTTATAGTTTGTATCTAAAAAGTGGGTTTAATCGGAGTATCCATCTACTAATTCTAAATAGGAGGAAGTAGCAGGAGTAGAGAAGGGAGTGAAAATCATTGTATCATTGCTGAGTCAGTTTATTTCCTGTAACTATCCATCATAGCAGGAGAAGCAGTAGGCAGATGCACACGTACTTCAGAGGAGATTACTTTCTTCCCTGGGGATTCCAGTGTTAGATGCAGACAACATCTGCTCCAGCACTCCAAAAAAGGTTTAGTATTTTCTTTTGTTCCTTTCTGTAAAAATGTACAACTGTTTTGTGCAACAATGTAGCTATATCTTCTGAAAGATATGATGGGCTTGAAACTGAAATTATGAGTTTCAGTGACAAGTGAAATAACACTGGCATGACATATACAGGCAGTTTGGTTAAATGGGTATGATGGTATCTCCTTGTCTTGCAAAATATAGACCAGGCTTGTGAATAAGGGATTTCAGTACTGGTCTTCTCTTTTGAAAGCCTTTCTACTGTATCCAGCAACTCTGATCCCCCACTGGATCAGGGGATGCTATGCAGTGACACAGTTATCAGCAAACATAGAGCTGCAGACACACGCATACATGCACCACATTATTATCTGTTTCTCTGATATTGTAACAAATATGTAAGAAAACCTAAAAGCAACATTCTTAAATTGACTTGCTCTATTCAGAAAACTAGATCTAAAGCTTGCTTTCATTCAGTTATGAACTGGAAGTGATAACTTCCATGGAAGTGCTTGTCTATTCCCATTATGTCTGAAGAAATAGTCAAAGTAGCATACTTTGACTAAACTAAAGAGATGCAAATGTATTACTTAATAAAACATTTATAGGAGAACAAACTGTTGTTAAGTGAAAGAATTCAGCTGAATTTCATGGAAGTTGCATCCTAAAGTTTTTCAGAAATGCTTGAAAATTTTCAACCTAAAATTTCTTTGATATTTTTACTTCCAAGAAATAGGACTAAGTATATAAGATGTTTAAATGATGACTAATAATTGGTCACTTTAAATAATAACAATACATGATGTAGACAGTCATACCCTGCTTCAGCAAAATATGAAAGCTTGTTTGAAGTCAATGGAACGACTCACATTGCAATTTTCAGCACCTCTTTATGAACTCTATTAAAGAAGCATAAATGTTTAAGGTCACACCATCACAGATGAAATCAATTACAAGAATGTTTTTTATGTGTGCATTTGTGTGTATACACATGTAAATATGTGCATGCAAATACACCCATATATTTATGTATATGTAAGCATACACAAACTTTTAATTATAAAACACAAAAGAACTTCGTGGATAATATTGAGAATCATGATATCTCTAGGGACGAAGTGTTATTCCCATTGAAAATGTTGATTTTTGAGTTTCCCTGGAAAATACTCAATATGAATGCTTGTTTTTTTCAAGCGAGATCATAAGGATAGCCATGGCAGGTCAAAACAAAGGTAGCTGGGTATTCTGTTTCCAGCAAATGCCAAGAGGAAGTGCCTAGGGAAGAGTATAATGTAACAAAAGCTTTTGTAGGACCTATGTTTATATTAGCAGAAACAAATCCTGATGCAGTCAGGTTTCCCAAATTCTGTTTTCCTCAGAACATAATATTCATTAATACATAGCATTCAGTATTAAAACAATTCACAAATTTAAATATCTGTAACAAAACCTCTAATGAAGTTATCAGAATGTTTAATTTGCCTCTGAGGATCTGTTACATGGTCCATATCTCATCTGAGATCAGACAAATATCTTTTAATAAATGGATTTTAATATAAAAAAATCTATAGTTTAAGGCAATATTTGGGGAAAGCACATTCCTATTCACTGTTATACATCTGATATAAAGACTGACATCATAAATCTGACCTCATAAATACAGTGGAAAAAAACATCAGACAAAACTTCAGTGGCATTTCCCTTTTTTTTCTTAGATTTCCTAAAGAAAGATAAACTACTTTTGCATAAGTATTTAAAACAAAGCCCATTATTGTCAGACTTCCCTCAGCAAAAAGCTGCTGGGCCTATTGTTTTCAATATCCTATGGCTATTTTCTTTTTCCCGTAAAATTAAAATGTTCAGGAAGTGCTCTCACTGGTTCAGTAAGTGGTTTCTTTCTCCTATAAATCAGTGTTGAAACAATGTTTCAGCAATGCTAGGAAAGCATTTGGCTGATGATACTGTGATTTAAATGAGACTTTAAAACTGAAGTTGCTGCAGATCTGAAGCACTTCAAATTCAAACAAAGGAAACTTGTTTTCAAAGGTTTTTTTATCAGGCTCCAAAATAACTCCTACTTTCATATCACTTTAGTGCCCATTCTGCAACACAAATAACTTGTCCTGTATACTCCTGGTTTTATCTCTACTCAAAAATGCATCCCCAGGTATTTACTACTGGCTATTGCTCTATGTTACTCTGTCAACCCAAAGACTTCAAAGGTGAATACAAATGTAAAGTGTTCCCTGCTTAAGTTCTTTATATATTGTCCAGCACTACTTAAAGAGGTATAAAAATAAAATGAGAATCTGACCGACTGTTCTGGTGCCCAAAGGTGCTTCTTTTTTCTCAAGCACACATTCTTGGCATTCCAAGAACAGTTAAATCAGGCTTCTGATTCTCTGTTATTATTTTTGTCCAAAAAGCAACAGAAGTTTAAAATAAATAGTACCTGTCCTTTAACACCAAATTTAATACCTATGTTACAGACAAGATGCAATCCTTTGCTTTATAGTAAATACTGTACTGTAACCATTAAAAAAGGATTTGGAGGAAGGGGAAGACTGTTAAAACACTGGAGTCAGAAACGTGCCATGGCCTAATGAATGCATTTTGTAACTATATGCTATTGGCTTTCCCTTAAAAAAAAAAGAATCAATACAGCAATCCAGGTGAATATTTTCTAACATAACTACCTTTTGACTTTGTATTTTTCATTTTATAAAGGTTAAATCAGAGTGTAAAAAGCCAATTTAATAACTGAAGTGTTTATTTTTCTCCTTTGCTTCCTGAAAGAAATGCGAGTGTGCAGCATTTATACAAACGGTACCATTTGTGTCACAATACAAATTTGACAATTGCACTAGAAGTGAACAGGAGGAAAAAGTGAACCTTGCCACTTGATGACATCAAATGTCTGGTAATGGTATGTTTATGCACTTAGGTTTGTTTTGATATCATCAGAATTGGATTATATGATCAAAGGGGAAATAATTAGCATCTTAACTGATCAGGGCACAATGATAGGACAGTAGAAAGCTATGAAATTGGATTGGATTCAAGCTGAGAATTGTTTTACTGTGGAAGTGTAGTGATCTCTAGAGACCACTCTTCAATTGAAAATTATTTTCCTGTTTATAAATATACATCACTTGAGGCTGGGTTGTTGGGTTTTTTTTCAAATTTATTATCTTTTGAAAATTATCTTGGCTCCCAGGAGTTACTGAACTTATTTAAAATGGCAGCTTTCTCTTAAAATTGAAATCCAAATGCATTTGCAATTATGTAGTTTTATTCCCTTTCTGACTTCAACAATTAAAAATGGAAACAGGCATTTCATTGATATGATTTAGAATTTTAATCCTACAGTACCAAGGCATCAGTTTGCTAGGAAAACAAATCTTATGTGAAACTTGAGTGTTAACTGCCAGGAAATAACCGATTTTACATCACAGCTGTTGAAAATTTCCTTTAAAAATACAGAAAAACCCCTTCCATTATTACATATCTGTAAAGATGTTCTATGTACTTTCATTAAAAATAGTTCAGTAGGCATTGAAAAATATATTCTTGGATACTATTGGACAAATTCCGAGCCTAGAGAGTGCTGACTATATAGGTGTACAATTAAATATAACATAATCATCATATTCTGTTATTCTTGCTCAAAGAAAAGCGAGAAGAAAAGTTATCCAGTCATTTGCTCTCAACATTTCTATCACTTCCCAAAAAATATCCCATCCTAGCCAATTACTAGTCCAATTAACTAGTACTACTTGAAGATGCAATAAATGATTGTTCTGCAGCTTAGAGAGAAAGAAGAAATGGGGCTTCAGATCTTAAGAAAAACATATAAATCCATTTTCTGCACATACAGCTTGTGCCTGACAAAATGTTGTGTTATATTTTATAATAAGGTGTTGAAGTAGTAGAATCTGTATCCACAATGTGTGGATCCAGAGACAGGGTTGGTCCAGGTCACCTGTACACTCAGCAAACTTTGAAGTTTACCCTCACTTGGGCTCCCAGGAGGAGAACTCAAGCGTTAAAAGCAGACAGACCTTTTAGTGTCTTGTAAAGAGCTGAAAGGATCTTGTTTTCACAAACATTCAAAACCTTGATAAAAAAGAGCTCACGTGCTCATTCAAATAATTAATTCTATGACACAGAACACCTACTGGAGAAATGCCCAATGGAAATAATGACTTTGATTTTTAGCTGTTAATAGTTTTTCCACAAAACTCTTATTTTCTCCATATTCACACACCTAATAACCACAGTGAATCAAATTCAGCATCAGTTTACATCCTGCACTAATCTACTGGATTGAATGGACCAGTTCCAGACCTGTTATAACTGAACGTGGCCAGCAGAGTTCCTCACATTTGTTGTATCCAAGACTGGATACAACCATCAGTCTATTAACAGATCCTGCAGGACACATTCGTGTAACATTCAGTCACTACAAAGAGATAGATAAAAGTAACTGTTTGACCCAAATGTCCTTTGTGGGTTAAGTTTTGGATAGAAGCATTTCCTCACATTCTGTGATTGCTTGAAATAAATAGATTTTTGTAGTTTGTGTATGCATGCAGAAAATCAATTAAACAGAAGATAAATAGAAATAAAATCTACAGGCTGTTCAAACCACCAACTTTCATTTCACCAACAATGAACAGTTGTCAAGAGACAGTCTGCAGGTAGCAGCCAAGTTGAAAAATTTGTTGATACACAAGGCACAGATGCAGCTGTTACTCAGCGAAAAGTATCATCCCTCAGCAGCCAAACAAGGCTTTGAACTTGCAAGTCCTCCACAAACCTAACTAAAGCAAAAGTCACTGTAACACCTAGAAACATCCTGAAAAGCAAAGAGAATGACAATTTCAAGTGGGAACAAGAGAGGATGGTGAGAACTGAAAGAAAAGAGCTTCAGATAAGTTGTTACGCAGGGTCTCTATCTGACTGCACAGTTTGGAGTTGCTCTGTGCTGGAATTTTTATAGAAGACTTTTTAGACTGCTTCATTCACTGCAGAAGGGTGCAGGTGTATTTTCAATGTGAAGTTATGATGAAAATTCATGTGCAGTGCAACTTCAGCACATTGGAGTCCAGCCCCTATGATTGTCACTATCTTTCATTTTAGTGAGCCAGATCGAATGTGACAGAATTCAGTCTGATATTTCAAGAAATACCATCAGGACCTCACAAGTTGTCTCAAATCAGGTTCTCTACTTAATATGATTGAAGTTAGCCATGAAACAAATAACCACTTTAATGATGCCTGGGTTGATGTTTCATAAAGCTTTCCTATACTATTTGGCATCTCTTTCTTCAGATCTTTTTACAATCTTTGCCACAATCAGAAGTATATCATACATTATGTAGGCTAAACTATGTAATTAAAAGAATTAAAAATTAGTGGAAACAGAATAGATGATTTCCTGAAACCTGTTCTAGAGAATTAGAACCTATTATTGACTTATACACTCCTTACACATTGGACAAGTAACTAAAAGCAATTTTTTAAAGTGATCACCAAATGTGCGTTCTTCATGCATGACAGGAATAATTGGAATCAATGGGCACAGTGCTCTTAATGTGCTACTATATTACTAGTGCTATTATATAATACTCAGAAAAAACAAGACAGTACTGTCAAGCCATGCTCCTAGAGCTAGTAGATTCTTTTGTTTCTATATGTCTCCATTTTGCACCTGTAAAATTGACATAATGGCACTTTATCTTCCAAAAGTTTGGTTAAAACAAATTACTATGCAGAACACCAGTGTGATAGTGAAGAGTGCTGTGTAAAGCTCAGGAGGGAATTGAAGTTCAAATAAAAAGTTTTAGCAATGTGTAGCAAATAAGTGTGCCTATCGAACAAGAAGAAATTAAAATTTCTTATTAGCTGAGTGTAAATTAACTGTAAATTAGGGTCAGCTGTTAAAAGGACAAAGTCTCAGGAGCTGGAATGATAGTGCAAAACCACCTTGTGAAGATAAAAGGGCACACGTTTGGAATGCAAGGATCACCGAGTGCTTTTGCTTTCAAAGGCAAACATTTAAAAATCAAGTGAAAACTGAAAGAAGTACACACTTACAAAGTTTTCTTTTTCCTAACAAGAAAACACCACATACAAGACCACTTGGCCTTTTTAGAGATGGAGCTTCCAGCTGCGTCTTTTTCAAGCTAGGTTTTCCCCATGTTTTCTACATGTGTATTTCTATAAAATATTGGCTACTGACCAAATCTGACACGTAGATGGAATTTCTACTTATTCTTGAAAACTTGTCAGAAAAACTGAAGCCAGGGGAAAATTTACTTCAAAACAGCACATAGCCTGTAGGATTACTTCAATAGCTTTAAGGACCTTTTGCATCAACTTGCTAAAAAAACTAACTAACCTCTTATGTGACAGTGAAGTAAAGATGGGAGAATCTAGAATTCTGTACGGCATCTAGTACAAAAACCAGAAATCTTGTCTCCCCTCTGCCCCATAAACTTTGCTCATCTCCCTGCTTCCCTCCCTCAGCATTTGCATTTGGCTGCAGGAACCTGACTCCTCCTTCCTATCAGCTCTGGTGCTTACCTATTTGATACCCCAGCAAGGCCATCCAACTATCAGCAACACATAATTCCTCATCAAAAACTATGCTGAGTTATAGAGACATGGAATAAGCACTTCAACTGATTCAAAGTAAGCAGCAGAAAATCACATTGATTTTCATTATAATCAGCAGGGCAGGCTGATTATATCAGTATCTCCTACTGTCAGGCATGTGGTCGACCCCCACCACTTTCTCTGCACAGAGATTAAAGTAATTAATTAATAAAGTAATTAAGTAATATGTGTATACAAATGTATTTATTTTATTATTAAATGTATTAATAATCCAGATCAAAAGAAAGGAAACCTAAAACTAAGCTCCAAGAGAAGTAAAACATTATGAACAGAGTTTGGCTTCTGTTTTCTGTGTCACTTTTTTTTTTTCAAGCAAGTTCATGTCAAAACTCCTGTTTCTTGGAAAGCCTTATGGCTTTGTTTGTACAAGCAACTGTGCTACAGCCTTTACTAAAAAGCAGATCAAAATCCTCCCACACTTTAGGATAATCCATTTCCTGCTCACCTGCAGCAGAGGACCCATTAGGAAGGTGGTGGGGGCGGGAGGACAGCATGTGCTTTAAAATCAATATTAACCCTGTTGCTCATCTAATTCAAAAATGCTCTAAGACATCATAGAAATGGGTATTTTGTTTTTTTTTTCTATCTGAATTTCTAGAAATCATTCTGGTTTGTAGTAAGATTGCATCTAACTTCCATTAGCCTACACATCTTCCAGAAGGTATCATGTTTTTATATTATATTTGTATATATACATTTACATACAAAAATTCAATTATATTTTATACATATATTTTACTTTTTATATGCATACATACAGAAATCTAATTCAAAAAACACTTAAGACTATTTCTAAAATGTAGACACTCATTTAGGACAAGAAATAATGAGCTGCATTGCTTACAAAAGCTCCTATGACACAACAGACAAGAGTTTCATTAAATCTTGCCCCCAGTGACTAAACAATCTGCAGACAAGTTTAGTCATTTCATAGCTCTTGATTTTGGAGCTATGAGCAGAGCTTTGCAGTCATGCAGAGCCAGATGGGGTTTTTAACCAAATGCAGTGTGAAAATGGATGTCGCAAAACATAACTGAATGAATCAGCAGATTCTAGTATTACAGTGGCAGAGACTGAATGGCAGAATAGGCAGCATAAATAAATAAACATGTTGCTGTTTACATGATCACTGGGAGAAAGCATAGAAAAATAATTTAGCTTAGTGTAATTCTTTTGAAAGCCATAGCAAATTGCACATTGCAATTACTACTGGCCTTAAATTCTTAGGATTTTCCCCTCATTGTTACTAAAAACTGCTGCCATTATTCTAGTGGGGGATGCTTGGGGTAATTAATACATCTTTACTACACTGAAAAAATATAGATAATGTAGGTAATGTTCATTTTTTTTGTTTTTAAATCAAGAAAACTAGGTACAGACAGGAAAAAAATTCTAGTATCACTTAATTTGCCTGGTGCCTTCTTTGCCTCGTGTTTCTCAGGGTCTTTCACACTTTTTCTCAGCAGCAGATATGATACTACAACATGTATGATGTTCAGTGACCAAATCAGGTGTGTTTCAGTCACTACAGCTCCTGAATGAATGAGTCAACACACGGAATAGAAAACAAATGCCAAATGGCATTAAAAGGCACACAAGGAAAACGCCATCTGCACCTGAAGCAGCTGGTGCACTCACCTCACTCCATCACTCAAATACTACTGGAAAAAAGCCACTGGAAATGATCATGTCACAAACAGATGTAAGCACAAGGGACTAAATGGAGCTGGATCATCAATGTAGCAAGGGCACTTATGAATATTATTCAGTAATCTCTTGGTTATTCAATGTGATAGATCATAAAGGCACAGGGTGTGGTGGGTACAACAACAACTCGTCATTGTGGAAGTCTATTCACAAATTCTTTAAGAGGAAGGTGTCTGTGTCAGGGCTAGAGTTTGCATAACAGCACATACCATAAGAATATGGTGCTGTGGAACCCTGACTCTAATTAAGCAAAATACAAATAAATAGTAACTGGCATATTTCAACCTACTTAAAAGTGTAAGAAATACTTTCTTTTAAAATGTACTCTTCAAAGCTCAGATTCTAAACTACATGAATGCCAAGGAAAGAAAACTGCCTTAGAAAGGTAACGGCAATAAATTGGAGAACATGGACACTGGACTAAATGCACAATAGAGCAAAGATGAAAATAATTATAAACAACAAATACTTATGGTTAGATGAGAATCATATCATTAAGCTTGGTAGTTTCAGAACCACACGATTTTTTTTTTTCAGAATTTTAATTCTGGGTAATTAAAGATTTAAATAATTTAAATAATCTTGAACACCACTGTTGCTAATTTGCTATTGCATTGTTTGTGAAAATTATTTAAATCAAATTTTCCCTATATAACACCGAGAGGAGGTAGTAGGTTAGGTGCTCCTCATTGTAAAGCATTTTCTTTTCTGCTTGCCAGAAAAACCAACAGTTGTTTATATTTAGTACTTATTGCATATATGATTGTGCTTTCTTTGCCAGATTTTTATTGTTTTTTTTTTTATGTTTTATTCCTCAACCACAAAAAAAAAAAAATAGGGCTATTTCTACTAAAAATACTAACATCTCTAGAAGAAAAGGCTTTCTTCAAGCATTTTGTGTTGGAAATAAAATTAAATTATCTTCTATTATGAATAAAACAAGACTAAAAAGGTACATCTCCTCAAAATACGAGGAAAAATACTAAAAGAAGACATAAAATTTTTATTCTCTCTTAACAATAGTATATTATGAAATGGTAGTCACTAAGAGTTGTCAATGATAACTTGCTGGATCAACTCTGCTAAGTATTGTTAACTTCTCTTACCTGGAAATCTATTTCATTAAAATTGCTGTATTTCTTAAAACCTGTAACTATTTTTTACTAAAGTATTACAGATTCCATTAGTATCTCATAATAATTACACATAATTGTATTTCTAAAATTAAAAGTTGGGATTTTCTTCAGAAGTCCGAGTCACGTTATATTTCCATACCTAAAAACAAGGTTGTTTACAGCAAATAGGAAATACTGAAGATATGCTGATTCCACATTGATATTTTTTTAATATCTCAACCTTAAGAAATAGGTAAAACATTATTTTACATGTTTGATGTTTGAGCGTAAACGAAACTCTTACGGTTGATAAGAATGTCTTGCAACTATATGTGCCTTCCAGATGAAGAACTCACAGTACTTTAATTAAATTTCATTAGAGCCCTTCAAGGCAAAGTATTATTACTTCAGCCTTCACTGATGACATGGAAAATATGTACAAATCAATGGGGCACCTAAAATAATTCATACATGCAAACTCACTCTTCCAGCTGGAGTCTCTTGGCTGGATCATAGTTGATTCAACTGGATGCAGGCCCATTCACTCCAAAAGAAGGGGAGTGATTAACAAAGTGTTTGGCCATCTTCTCCTATAACAATGACATTAGGACATTCATTAAAATATGTGGGCAGGATAAATCTCCCATTGAGGCATCAAATTTGGCTGGCTGTTTTGTGGAACATCCTAATTAGCCATGCTTGTGATTTTATTAACAATTTGTTTAGAAGTGAATATAAGCTGACACATCCAATTTGAACACCGATGAAAGCTGAGATGGATACAGATCTACTGCAAAAGTACTGCAAAATACAGTACCTCATTTGTTTTGAGCTATTTTTCTGATTCTATTTTTACTCACGGTGATTTACCACCAGTATCCTCTGGGTGATAGTTAAGGAAACAGATGCTGGGAATCTCTGTCCCTTCAGTTCCTGAGAGGAGAGATCTGACTCACACTTGTTCCTAGTCTCTCCTTTGTACTCACACATGCAAAGGGTGGTTGTGTGAAACTTAAATTACTGCTTGATTTCCAGTTTCTCATTGCCAGCTTCCTCAGAGTTTCCACTTACGTATTTTACAGCTTCACCAATTTCATTTGAGCAGCATTTTATTACACATTTCCCTTTCCAAAGCCTAAACTGCATGTTCCCAGGATAAAGTTAAATTCTTTTATTTTGAAGTGTTCTATTTATTTGGGATTTTCCAATGAAACTGGATAGAAAGAAAATGTATAAATCCAGGACAAAGTTGAAATTAATTTTTAACAGATGTTTTTGTCTGAATTTTTCCTCTACCAGTTTGAAGAAATGCATCTATAGAACATATATAGAACTACTGAACAGAAATAAATGCAGCCCATGCCTGTTTATGAGGCAATCATGGAACTTTCCATTGTCTGTGTGCAGATATGAAAAGGCTTGCTGGCTATCACTGATAGATTGCAGTGCTCAGCAGGGTGCAGGAAGAACTAGATTGAAGGTATGGGCAAGACAGCAGCAGTGTTCCCCTCGGCTGAGAAAAGGGACATTTCATGACATTAAATGCAACTGTTATTATTTTGAAAATGTTGCTCTAAACACACCTTATAGTAATGAAGGAGTTAAATGACACACTTGATTTCATTCATAGAAGAGTTTTATTTGACTAGAATTAAAATCATAGAACAGTTCAGAGAAGAGGTCCAGTGTCATTTAGCAATAAGTTGCCCTGACTGAGTTTCTAGGAGAGATAGTCACAATATAATTAATATGGTGGAACACCTGGATACACAGACTGCAATGAATTCTGCTCTGAATATTAAGAGTTCTACAATATTTGAAAAGAAATTGTATCAGTCAATAGATTTTTGAATTACGTAGGTTGTGGGCAATAAAGCAAATCATTGTTGCTATTGTAAAACTTGTTTAAATCAACTGAATTATTACAGTCAATCAGCATACTTAATAAATTCTGTTATAGTATTCATTTATATGAAAAAACCCAGATTCTCGTTTCAACTTCTAACTGAAGAGGCAAGAAAAGTTTTAAATAAACCATCAGACTACTCTCAATAAACTGAACAAATGTCAACTGTTTACTGTTTCCTTGTTCAGCATGTAAAAAGCATATGAGAACAGTGCATAACTAATATCTATATTTCTGTTTCTTGATTATGCAGAGATATAGGCAGTATCTCTTTAACAGTTTCTTTCAGGGAATATTTCTCCAGTAAGAACTGAACTTTTAAACAGATGGTCATTGCGCAAGAAATAGTTGAACAGTGGCACCCAGAGGTGAAAAGTGTACTGCTCCTGAAGAGATTCCATTTGTTGTAACCTGTTTCTCATCTTTTCCTTCTGTCATTCCCATCTTTTCTTTACCAAGTAACAAATGCCAAAAAAAAAAAAAAAAAAAAAAAAAAGGATGCAATTTGGATGAAGATCCTCCAGAGTTTAAAAAAAAAAGCCCCTGCTTTGTAACAACTATTACTGTTGGGAACATATTTTAGAAACACATTTTTCCTACATATTTTCTCTAACAAAGAATGGGATAAAAATAACCATGGAAAAAAACATATTCTCAGATGCATCTCCTTAGATGGAATTCTGAATCCATAAAGTCTTGCACTGTCCCTAAATTCACTAATTGAAATTATTGTGCAGGATTATAACAGGAACCCAAGCATAAAAGTTACTAGATTTTAGGAAAAAATCTTGGGATCATAGTACAAATAGAATAATAGCTGACACAAACTGTCCAAACTATCTCAGATGCCTTGACTTCAGATGTTTAGTAAGACCTATTGTATCGTTTTCATAAAAGCACCCAGCTAAGAGCACCACCGCTCTATGAAAACCTCCCTGCGCTCCTTTGCCAATATCTAGTTTTAGATAAATTCATATATTCATTATATGTATGCCAGTTATTTATTTCATAAAAACTTTAAATAAATATAAAGCTGCCCAGCATCAGTTCTAGGAAGGCCCAATAAAATGAGGCCCATTGATTTTTCATTTAAAAGGCCATACTTTAACAATTTGCAATATGTGCCCTCATCTTTCAGTTAGAGTGGGACTCTGTACCTGGGCTGAACTGCAGCAAACCACATCCACACTCTCTAAGGATCCTCAAAACAACATTCCACTTAACAGACCACAATAGGCAAGCATCTGCTCGCATGAGAAGACAGAATGTGCACAGAATGTTTCTGATGATTTTCCCTAGTAGCAAGACCTTTTGTCTGTTCTGTTCTTCATGCCAGTTGTTAATAGTATTGTTATTGTTATCATCATCATTATAACCATCATTATTTATTATCATGTTAGGAGCAGTGGTAATGTGGTGGCCCAAATGTGAAGTTCAGCTTTCTGTATCTGCATTTCCAGCCCATACATGAGGAAGGAGTTTCCACAAACTGCAGAGGCAAATGTTCCTAAAATTATCTCTATAACCACTGTGTTCGGAATTGCGGTTAGACTACAATCCATACAAAACCCATCAACTGAATTCAACTTCTAACAGTTTATAGGGTAGGACACACACCTAGGTATTTCTCCACATCTGTGTTTCAAGCAAGACTTTAAACAAATACGTGAAAGCAAATATGGAAGAGAAATCTGGCTATATGCAAATTGATATCCTTCTCTCTGTCACACTTTCATTTTCCTATCTCTATTCACATCGCGACTATTTGCAGGAAATGGTAGTTGCAAAGGCTGCAAGGCAGTGACTTGCTGCCATGGAGCTATGTGCGGGATTGCAGAGGCGGCAGCACGGCTCTCCGTACAGCGATCCCATAACGATCGCCAGTAAATGATCATATAATAGGAATTGTAGGGAGTGACGTTAAGTTTATGGCACGTTTTATCCCGGCTGAGCGCCGCTCGTCAATCCCGGCGCGGCCTCAGCTCCCGCCCTGCAGGGCCGGGCCGGGGCGGGGCGGGGCGGGGCGGGGCGGGGCGCCCCCTAGCGGCCGCGGCGCAGGGAAGGGCCCCGCCCCGGCCCGGGGCGCGGAGGGAGCGGGATGCCGGGAGCGGCCGCTCCGGGGCGGACAGCCGAGGCGCGCAGCCGAGGCGCGCAGCCGAGGCACTTCGGGGGCTGTGTACAACTTGCTGCTTGCGAGAAGGCCTAAATAAAGGCACTGTTCGAATTCCTCATAAGCATCAGCACTAGATCAGCTCAACGCTCTCTAACACTTCATACAGAATGGACTGTACTTACTGTTATGTGCTACTACATTCGTTTTTGCCTCAGACATCCAGAAAATATTCCAATGATCCTAACTACGATCATGTTTGGCTCTTTCTTCAGATCAGTTTATGGTTTTCTCATAGATACAAGCAGGGATTTGGCTATATAGGTTTTGGATTTTTGGTTTTAGTTCCCAGAAAATGTCATCTGAGAAGAGATCTGAAACAAATGTCACTTAAACACATGGCTACAAATGTAAAACTTAACAACAATTTTTAGAGCACAGTTTCTCTTCCAAGATTTTGCTGTAAAGAAGGTGTAAAAATAAATAATATTTACCACCAGCCAATAAATAAAGGCAACACCTTTTAATTCCATAAAAATATATTGGAAGAGGAGAAACATTTTATCGAGAGGCAGAATAGAAAATCAGTATGTACTTCCTTCCACAAAAGTACGGAATTTTCTGTGTTCCACAGAAGTACAGGTGTGACATACGGGCCAGGGGAAAAACACAACACACAACAAAATAAAACAAAAAGAGCATCAAAATATCAGTTTACCCCTAACTGTAAACTAAACTGATAACAGACACTTAGAGAAACATAGGAACAGGAGTGAATATTCTTGTTTCAACATCTGCATGAAGGTAAGTACAGTGCAAGAGATGGAGAGGAGGATTCACCCTTCTTTTTAGACATCCCTTTATAACAGACAGCTTTTTTAAAAACTCTCAAAGAAAATGACATTGCTTCAACCATTTCTGCCTCACCTGCAGCACCTAGGCTGACATTCTCATTCATCCCACTCCCCAGACCCCACACTGGTAACACTTTAGAGAGCTGCTCATATTTAACTGCACATTATGCTCTCAGCCCAAAACCACATTTTCTGTTTTGTAAACACTGCAGCTTATTCTGCTTGGCTGTGGTGATCCAAGAAGAAAACAGATCTATAGTTTTGCATTAGGGGGTTAAACATGAAAAATTACTCTTGTGAATTTTCCTTTAATAATCTTATCTGCTGCTTATGTGTGCAGCAGAAAGGAAATGTTCTCAGTATCTTTCACATACACCCCAAAGGCCTTCACATACACCCAGAGAGCGAATGAGTAGCCCAAATTTCTGCTCTTGTCAATGAAACACAGAAAGCATTCATGGGCTGCACAGATCACCCGTATTAATACATGGTACAGATTTTCATCATTTCTGGCAAACTAAACTGCCAAACAATCTAATCAATGGTCTATTTATCTAATCTAATTTTCCACCACTCCAGGGGCATATATAGGAGCTTCCATGAAGTACAGTTCTCGAGTAAGCTATCCAGCTTGGCACAGCAATTGGCAAATTTCCCCCAACATCTTACGGGTTATACACACACCCCCCCCCGCCAAACACTGAATCAAATGTGCCCATGAATGTCATTACCCCTATTGTTGGCTAATACCTTGGTTAAAAGTTAGATAAAGGAAGACATTTAGTTTTCCATTATAAACTAAATATTCTTCTGAGAAAACAGTTGATAAAATGGAACTCCACAAGAAGTTAGCCCAGACAAAATATCACACATCATGTTAGCAGGGCACATGTGCCCTGCACATGTGAGGACAACATTCCCATTTCTAACTTCACTGTTTCCATGATTACAAGGTTATAGAACACTTAAACAAAATTATTTGACATAGTTAAACTATAGCAGCATCATATGACCTAATTAAATGGTACGTCTGGACATATACAAGTTTTATAGTAAGTAAGGCAATTTCACAGGTTTTGTTACTATTTACAAAAACATATTAAGCAAAGGTAATTACATAAAGCCTAAAATTTGAATTTGAATCTACACTGGTAGACTCTTAGAGTATGCATTACGTAAATTCATATTATTTAGTAAAAACAAATTAATATTATTTAGTAAAACCAAATTATAGGAGTCAGTCTACTGCCCATCTGATTTTAACTAACCAATACATTTATCAAAATGACAGTATTATTTTCATAGCTGCCTGAATGTAAAAATAAGTTCTATTTGATATATAATGTTTATATTAATCCTTTTAAACATTTGCTGCCTTTCACCCCATAGGTGATCTCTGCAAAATGTGTTGAGTGATTTATTAAGGTCTGACCCAGCAAAGTGCAAAGACTCACATCCCAATGACTTCAGGAATCAGCTTCTCCATGAACCTTCTAAGATCAAGCTCTGAGGATCTGGCAATTCTTTTGGGCTGTGGTTTAGTTCAGATTTTTTTGTGCTAACTTGCTTTATCATGCTTTCATTTTTTAGTGAGGTCACATAACAGCTGTATCCAAACCCCTCTTTCTGAGCAAATTTTCAGTTAAGTCAATGTTAGTTTGAGTAAGAAAAAAATGCAGGCATGAGAAAAAAATTGTCACAACTAGATGTTACATGGCAATGGTTACTTAAGGATTATACACTACACAGATTTCACAATCTAGACCTGAAAAAATAGAGCTATCATAGTTAATATTTAATAAAGAAAATATAGCCAAAATATTTCCACTATAATGAGTAGTTTGTGCACCTAAAACTAATATTCACTAATCCCATCTGCATTTCTTTCTTGAGAATTTTCCCCTACTACAAAGCAACATGTAAATAAATCAATGGAAAAATACTGGAAAGTATAAATCAATAGTAGTTATTTTACTACTAAAAAGAAAACCCATTGTTCTATTTTTTTCTTGTTTTCCGTTTGCCCTTATAGTCCAGAATTTTCTCTTTTTTCCTTCATATTTTGAAACCTGTCTGCTAAGTTACAGTGGTCATGAAAATCCAAAAGGCATTTGAAAGGATCCAGAGGATTTATCTGCTTATGATTGAACTGATTGACTAAGTAAAATAATAATTCTTTTAGAAAAATATATACTGCATTTTAGAACACAATGTAAGAGCACTCAGTATCATAACAGGTAGACTAATTTGAACACTAGTAAAAAGACAGCACAGCATTCTTAAATTCAGGAAAAAAATGTGTTGTTCTTTCAGTTGTGTCTTTGCTAACAATTTGGAAGCATCCATTGTACTACTACTGCAGTGTTATTGAGCTAGTTTTATTAAGGCAAATTTATAGCAATGTTAGAAATTAATACCACTCTTATTTCCTCCGCTGCCTGGCTTTATTGAATGCCATGGGGCATATTAATCAGTAAAGCCAAGTAGTGCATGAAATAAAAGTATAAATTAACCTGTAACATGAATGTAAAAGGAGGCTTAATAAAATAGAAATAAATAACACTTAATGATAATCAATCCCGCCTGGCTTAACCAAGCACAGAACGCAATAATGCTATCACAAAAAAAAGTATTTAAACAAAGTTTAAATCATGATGCAAACAACATCATTTACAAAGTAATACTTACTTCACTGTATTGTTTAAACACACATAAGATTGTATAAAGACCTCCACCTTTCTACCTTGACACCTCTTCGTGTAAAATTCCTGCCAACTTTGGGACAGGCCTAAGGTACAATGACCACGAGTGTGAGAACCATTTCCACACAATTTTCGTATTTAGATGTAACAGAAAAAGAAGTCTGTTTGCATACACCCAAAATGCATCTCTAAATATCAGCTATGACCAGAACAGTCTTTTCAAGCCTATTTCATACAGGTGAACCGCACACAATGTGTACAGTGATTTATTAAGGGCTTGACCTTGCAAGTGTGTGAAGTCATTTTAACCTGTACTTACATTTATGCTGTGGTTTTTCTAAAGGCAGCGTGCTCTGAAGTATAACTGAAGGGTTTTTTTAAGGGAAAGTCTCTTCTTTCTAGGGTACAAAAAACCTCAGCAAAAATAATTACTCTTGGTACACAAAATTATATATGCAAATCCTTGCAAAATCAAAGTTAATTTTGTAATCATAAAACAGCTTAGCTATTCTCCACAGTTACTGAACCTCCAGCACACAGACATTTGCCCACAATCTCCTATATAATGGCCACATATATGAAAATACATGCATTTGCAAAAACAATAGGGAAAAATGGCCAAAATGTGTCAGTACCATAAAACACCAATGTGTCTGCTCCCTCTGCTGGCTCTGCCTCAAAGCTAACCGGGATTGCTCTGCTACAGCAACACTCACACAAACGTGTGGAACCACTTTGCCAGAAATACCAAACAAGACAGGTAAGCTGAGAAATTCTGCATGAGTGACAGCACACATCTCAATATAGACATGATACCAAAGAAAGGCATTGCAAATACAAGTGTATACTACCTTGGAGTTCATCACGTCACAGTTATGGTATCATTATGGAGATGTACTAATACCAGATAGAGCCAAAACTTAACAGATACAGTGAGCTACACTTGAGACACTGTTTGGGTGGTGGAACCAGTATTTATTTAATTATTTTACATTTGCAAATTGAACAAAACAGAGTTGCAGACTGGTTACATCCAAGAGTATCCAGTCTAACAGAAATGGTTAAGGATCTTATTTTGCAGAAAATGTAATGACACTGAACAGGAGGCAAGCTTAACATTTAGTCCAAGTGAGGTCCCCATACTCTCAGATGATGTTTGCTAGGAGTTCTGGCAGCTAATGAGTTGAACCATCTGTAGCAGTTTCCTGACAGATGTGGCCAACTCCCACACCGGGCACTCCATCTTCTGACACAGAGCTCTGTGGAGGGCTCCAGTGACAGCATTCCAAGGGGAAGGCAGCAACAGTGCCCCCAGGTACTCAAATGTGGGAGCATTTTGTAAATAGTAAAGCAGCTGTTCGGTTGGTTGTTTTTGTGGGGCTTTTGTTTGTTTCTTTGGGGTTTGTGTGGTTTTGTCTGTTTGTGGTTTTTATTGCCAAAGGGCTTTCCAAACACATTCCTCTTGATTTTGAAATTATTGTGAAGCTTTTTTCCCACTTCATCAGCCACGGTATCACATTCTACTCCAACAACTCCAACACAACATCAGTGGATTTAAAGGAATTATATGATAGCTCAATTTCAGCAGGGATTTTATTTTAGTTTTTTGTTTTGGTTTTTTTTTTTTTTAATTAAGCTTCATGATTAAACTCTGGATTTTTCTAAGTCCAATTAACTTAATGTATCATACAGATATTTAAATACATGAATTTCAGAGAGTTTTATGAGATGCATAAGGGTATGCAGTTTAGAATCCACTAAGTGTATGTTATTTCAGTGCTGTATTAACAAGACATGTTCTAGAGTAATAAAGAATGCAAAGTGCTAAATTCATATCTTATCCAGTAATAGTGTGAAAAATAAACTTTAAAATACCTTTAAAATGGTTTCTAAAATAATCTTTCTGTATAATTTTTGTCTTCCGTATAAAATTATTAATTTAGGACAAGAAATACACTTGGTGTCTAATACCATGATAACTAGACGGTCAATCCAAATGGATATATCAACATAATACATATCGGTCCTTATGTTTATGTCACTGAACTCAATATTATTTTGTTTGGAAGGCAAATGCCTTGGCAATTTAATCTCAGTGCTGACAACAGTACAGACATTAGTCCAAATAAGCAACTTCTTTTTTTTAATGACAGTGGCGTTACAATAAAATAAAATAAAAATGGTGGTTTATACACTGATACTATGTTTATAGACATTTGTGTAATTTAAAGCACAAAAAGAGAATGATTAGGCTGTAGAATGCTGTTTGTTGATCTCAAATTCACAGTGTGTACCTAATCTTCTATGACTGTTGCTACTGGGCAACACATGATATGTTCTTTGAAAAACTAAAACCTTATTTATTGAATCCGAAGTTATGTAAACATTAAGAGACTACCAATTTGCAGAATAAACCAAACAATTTAAGTAATAAATAAGGCAACAGCATTAAACACATATTATAAAACCCACAGTTAAGAAATCAGTGAAGATTCATACTTGCATTTTAATATTTTAAGGGATTTAGGGTTTTTTTTCCATTGAAATATTCCCTGCAGTATTAAATTAAAGCAACTGTGTTGTAACAGCACAGGACAAAAAGGAGAAAGTGCACACCTGTTGCAAACACAGTGGTATGGAAAGGGGACCAGAAGGAAGTGTATGATGAAACCATGACAGTGTAATTCAAGTAGTTACGTGGAAAGAAACAAACATGCACCATAGGCCTTTGAAATTCTTTCACACCTATAATAATACAATTCATTTTCATAACAGAAGACTATTTCTGACAGGTTAGTATTTTAAGTGTCTCTTAAATAAATTGCTTCTGTGTCTAATTCGGTTGATTCAATCTCATACAAAAACGATTCCATTTTCTTCATTCCCTTGGATTAGAAACGTTCCTGTATTTTTACACCAGTGTAGTCACATGTATTAGAGTGGAGGCAAGACTGTGGCAGCTCTGCTTGCTGCCGGCACCTGTCACTAACACGAGATCTATCTTCACAAATATTATTATAAGTGTGTTCATCTGAGGTGTCCTTATTCACAAGAGCTGACCTTCGTGGCTATGTGTGACATTTAAAAAGAAAAGTTCTGCTTTACAACCTTCAGTGTGCCTTCAGTTATAAATTACTTGAAGAGTATTAGTAATAATAATTGATTTTAACAGTAAGTAATGTAGTTATAAACAGCTCCTACTATTTAATGAAAGAAATGCTTCATCTTCTGGTTTTATTTATTAGTATTCAAGTGCCTTCCACAACCTCACTGAGATCGGTTATTGCTTAATTAAACTGGAAAAGATGACCTATCAATGACTCCTTGTTAGAAAGAAAAATAAGTTGTTTTTACATTTCTTTACAAATGTTCTTAAGGGTTGCTTATTTTTCTTTTCTGTTGTGAGCTTATACAAATACAGACAGTGCATGTGAATAATGAATTGTTTGAAATTTCCTTACATGTTAATAAAATACAGGATTTTCATCTTAGTAAGGTGCATCAGCTAAATAAATAGAATCAAATAAGAATTTTGCCCTGGATTAGCCACACTAAAGCTCTCCTTAATTTGCATGAGTGAATCAATTGCAGAAACCTTCTAAGCATCTTTCTGCTGCTCACAACTAAAGTCTACTGCATTTTTTAAGAAATTCAGATTGCCAGCAAAGTATAAGAGGTTCATAACACATAAGACCTGATCTTCATATGTGAAAAACTAAGGATTAAAAGGCTTCACTGGCAAATGGTCTGATGAATGATACAATTACTCCATCAATAATAACAGGAAGGTTTCAAATAAACAATAGCCAACTAAAATCCGACTGTACAATTACAGCAGTGTCTCATTTTGTTTTACATTTTTTTGGCCACAAGGTACTGATAACTGACAAATAAAACTTAATGTCACGTTATCATGATGCAAATAAAAATATACCGTGCACTTAGATAAATGTCACACTTGAGACACTGTCTATCATCTCTGACCACTAGCTGGCACCATAGCTTTAAAAATGCAGTGATGCATTTGGTTTATATCTTACTAATTAACAAGCCAGCTACCCAATTTTTAACAGAAAACAATTACTCAAAGCAAACAAGAAATATTTGGGGCTATAAACTAAAATGAGTCTGAAAGCAATATTCTCAATGATGACTGGTACAATACATCCTGCAAAGGGAAATGGATAATAGTTAACAGACTCAGGGGGTGTTTTTATTACATGAAAATAAACGGTGCTGTGCACAAATGGGAGAGTCTGGTATTTTTGCTGCTGGCTGGGAGACCATAGGGGTCAATATCTTGGGTTATGAAGAGGATGAACCCCAATAAACTGCCTCCCTTGCTGGGCTTTTCATCCCAAATTAACTCGGAGGCCACTTCAGGTTCACTCCCAAAGAAGCAGCTTTATTGCACCAGCTAATAAATTTCACAGAGTCTGTCTCCTTCACTGGCTTCCCTTTTCTCATTAGAGCCTGCTGCTTTCATTGTCTCCTGGCTGGATACAGATGCCCTAAGAGGCAGGGCCCTGGTTTCCATTCTCTGACTGCAGTGGTTGTGACATTGCAATCGACTTCACTGCCACGTTCTGCTCCAATTCTTTCAGACCAGCTGCTATGGGCTGACCTGACACATGCACTGCAACAGGAACTCACGCATCCAGGCCCACACAAAGGTCAAAGCAGGGACTACAAGCCAGTCGTTTACCACTCAGTCTCAGAAAAGGCCAAAAAAATTTCAGGCAACTGTTCCAAACTGTCTATGAAATTTATATTTATTTACAGATTGGGCAAAGAAACCAATAAATGGTTGCCTAATACCAATAACAGAGGATTAATAAATTGTAAATACATCATTTTTATGGCAAATCTCTCAGCTGTGGTCTGAATAGAAGAAACACTTCCATAATGTAAGAAAATTTTCCCTAAAAGGAAAATAAAGCTTTCTCTACTATGGTTTTGTGCAGCTGTGAATCAAATCAAAAGTCACTGTGAAAGTTAGGACATACTGGCAAGATTTTGATATCAGTAATGGCAGTCACCTGAAAGAACCCTGCTATTCTGGCCTTGGCACCATTAAACAGTATAGGTCATAAAGTTACACATATTCTTTTTTACAATCTTCCATAGGACCAGAGAGAAGAGAATGTACATTTTGAAGAACAGTGCTATATGTGTTATGAATTCTGCAGTCGGTTCAGTAAAATGGCTAGCTGGTAGCTCTTTCCCAACAACAACAACAAAACACAACCTCCCCCCCCACAAAAAAGCCAAAAAAAAAAAAAAAAAAACAACCACAGATTAACTTATACTCTTAGCTACATAGGAAAAGAAGCATTCTAATTCTTACTCTGAAAAAGCCACCTCCTGTGTAACTTTATAACGACAGTTTTGTCCTACCTAACAGGGAAATGCAGAACTCTGTCTACACCTTCACTGTTATCTACACTGGTCAGATTCTGCCTTGAGCATACTCCAGTAGCACTGCCAGGCCAGTCTGCAGCCTGCTTTAAGCACTGCACCTCCACGCAGCTGAAGAGCAGGCAGAAGGCAGCTCCCAACCCTCAGTGCCGAGCAGAATGTGGATACAGAGTGCACCTGTGTCTCCACGGTAATCACTGACGTCATGGCAGTGCTGGTGTCTAAAATGACACAATGAGTTCTAACAGATTGACTTGGAAGACTATGCATGGATGGATTTGGGTTAAAAAACACAATTACATATTCAAACTGGTATGGCACAAATACTTACCTACCAAAAGAAAAAGAAAAACAAACAAGACTGGAAAGAAATGGAAGGAATCCACCTAGAACAAATTCTTTTTAAATGGTGTTCTAAATCTCTTCAAGTAGTTTCATATTTGCTAGTGAATTTCATTCTTCACTGATAGAGATATTTTGTGTTTTGCAAAGACTTATTTCAAAACTAATTTTATCTTGGAAGGAAAAAGAACATATTCTCATATCCCTGCCTTGGCAAGTAACACTTACAAAGCTCCTTCTGTAGCCAAAGGTTTTGAGTCTTTGTTTTGTGTAACAAAAACTGTCAATAAACAACAAATTCGTTCCCCCTATTTTTTTACAAAGTCATTGAAGCTGACAACTTTTCCCCATCTATGCTCCACAGGATAAACCCTGCCAACATCAACTAATCATAATGTTAAAATGTGATGGGTTTGCCTCGTTCCAAAGTTATTTTGAGGTCATTTTGGTAGTCCTGCAAATAGTCCACAGGGCAGCCTGTAACTGAGTCATTCCACAGAATTCAGGCCAGGCGGCAATGGGGACGAAGGATCATAAATTGGAGAAACCTCGTCTTAGTGAATGCAGCAGCAGAGAAGCCTGTAACGGCTGCAGTATAATAAAGAAGTGTTAGAGTTAATCCACTGCTATCTGTCTTTATTTTGCTAACCCAGTCGAGTGGACACTACAGCATTGAGACTACATTAATCAAAATTTGGAATGACCTGCTTTTCATTTCTAACTGCAGTTATCTTTCTTTACTGATTGGCCTTGACCTGTCAGCTGCATTTGGTACTGCTGACCCTGGGGGTTCTCTCCAAGAGCCTGGAGGTCTACGAAAGGTTGTTTGACTCTGTTCTTGCTCAGTTTAATTCATATTCTACTCAACATGCCCATTTTATTTCCAGTAGAAATTGTTCATTTAATTGCATTGTAAGTTTTATGGGGTATGCCCCAGGCTGCATTCTTTATGCCAAGCTTCTCAGTATTTATATGTGGAATGGTGGGGGGCGGGGGGAATGACTCACTCACAAAGCAAGACCAGGCTTCATAATACCAGGATTTTTCACTGCTTTAAATTGTCTACAAAGCTGTTTGGGGAAGAAAACAAAACGTCTATGTCATCACCTGTAGTGAAGTTGATTTGACAAATGTACTGTTTTCAACTGAAGACAGGTTCATCCTCTTTTTAGGAATTTAGCAACCTTTCTACAATGCTAGTATATATTATTCTGGTAAGAGACCTACATTATAACTTTGTATTTAACCAACCCCAAAGTTCATCGCATGACAGCCTTAGTACTACAAACCCAAAGAGTTCATACTCAAGGATTCAGTATTTTTTCAGATAATACTATTTTAGTGATGTCAAATGTATTTAATGTCTTCCTTTGCAAAAGGGGTTCAAGTTTGATATCCCCAATCCTGATTCTTCCCAAAGAAAGAAAAAAATGGTGTAGTATAGCATTCCTTGGGGTGTTTGCCAAAACACAAGACTTTAAATTTGACACTGCTTAATCTATTCAATTAGTTAATCTATGTATTAGGAGATGGTTTCAAATGTTATGCCATACAAAAAGCACCACCTTTATTAGTAAAAGGCAAATTGTACTCTTAAAAGTAGCATTAACTTTGCCACTCTTCTTGGACACTGTCAAAATCAAGAGAAATATTATATAACTTAGCAATGTAATATCAAACTAACCACATGGGGTAAATTAAATTTTTGTTCATATCTTGAATAAAAAGATTACTTCAACAAATAGGATTGAATTTGTGCTTCAAAATGTTTTAATTTGCAACAGAAACAATATATTAAATCAGTAGTATCATTATTATGAAATTGAAAAATTTAGATCCATCGTTCAGGAAAAATCTGGATACTGGTCATCTAATAATTTTTTTTAAGAATGACTTCTTCTTTACCAAGGACCAACTACAGGGGAATGCTGTGCAATTATAGTCATTACTTATTAATATTTAATTAAATTTACTTTGTGTTATATCAGCCATCTTATTTTAAAACAAAAAGTAGAGACTGAAGAAAAATACAAATTATAAATATAAAAATAAAATTATTATTAATTTAAATTTTTTACAACGTATTTTTCAAAACAGATGATAGCAATAAAAATGGAAGAGAATCAAAAACAGAAAAACAAAAGGAAGATAAAAAAAGAGCAAAGCTGCAGTTCACTCATGAGTAAAAGCAAAGACAGTGTCTATCAAGAGATCAGAAAGCAAACCTGGAAACAAAACACCTTCAGATTGTGAAAAATTGCAGCTTGGAATTCAAATTTTGTGAACCTGGACATATCACTAGAAGAGTAGGTGAAACCTTTGGTGGAAATCTTTTAGCCTATTATTATAAATATATTTGAGCAAACTCTAGATGGACTCCACTGTTTATTCTGTTATTCTTTGATCTAATTTCATACTAATTCTAACTGAATTAATACCAATTATCTTATCTCTAAGTACAATCACAGAGAAGTCCATAGTCTGAAATTCACCAAGCACTCATAGAGAAAGACAAAGGGGTTTCTTTGTTTCCATAACTTGCCCCAGTAAAGTTCATCAAGCCCCTTCTTTTTGGTATCATTTTCCTCTGCTATCTATTATTTTTAAGAACAACAGGAAAATAAAGAAACAAAGTAACATCTTCTGTGTGATTAACCAGGAGCCAATGACTTTCTTCCTTGCCATGCCACACCTTGACTTTCCTTCCCTGAACAAATTCTGTCTGTTGAGCAGTAATTGCTAGGGCAGTATTGCCAAACTAATAAAACAAACTGCATTAATACTTTAATATTCAGCTTAACTACAATTGTAGCAAATACATTACAAAGAGGGAAAAACATACACACTTTCCACTTTTGATGAATGTCACAAATTACTCATAACAACATGTGGTACCAGAATAGAAATGAGCCAACAGCTGCAGAGATTTAAGTAATTTGCACAATGACTGTTGTCTGGTACCTCCCCTGCTGGAAGTTACTGTCTTCAGAAACCAGTGAGGAGAGGGTAGTGTGGGCCTACACTTCAGCTGCTTCAATTCACAATCCAACATGTTAAATCATGGGGTGTAGGATTCAATTACAATAGAAGTCATAACCAATCTGCCAGTAGTAAAAAAAACAACAAACCAAACAAACCCACAAAAAACCAAACCAAAACAAACAAAACCCCCCCATACCCAAAAAGTATTCAAATTCAGCACGATGAAAGCAGCATTTTGCCAGATTTTATTAGAAACACATATATTCCAGTCCCCAGAAGCAGCAGTAAGCCATTATCTATTAGTTGAACTTTTCAAAATACTCATAATTCTGTGTGTATTCTGTGTGTATTTACAACCCAGTTCCTCCCAGAATGGTTAAAACACAGGTACTTCTCTTCCTAAGTCATCCTACTTAGACTGTGAAATTACAAGGCTGCAGTCCTACAGTACTACATAGCAAATTTCCTATGCAGTCCTCAGTAGAAGCAGGAACACTCACAGAGCCGTAGGAAGAGAAGCTGTGACCAGGAGACTTACCAGGAAGGTGTGAGACAGTTTTGGCAAGGTCTGAGGAGAACAACTGCACTGGTGGGTGTCATTCAGTAGTAAATAACTGAGTTCTGGCACACTAATATCATTTCTGTAAGGCAGGCAGAAGAGCAGCACAGCCCCTGCTATGAGGAACCGAAGCTTTGTGGGAGGTTATCAAGCTGATATTTAGCAGCAAATAGTGGGGACAAGCATGTTCCAAAAGAGACTCTATTTTATACCAAAATATTCCTTTCTCCTCATTACCTTCCACAGAGAAGCAATTCAACAACTGTTTTGGTCCAGTAATCATCTTTCATTAAAGAAGCTTGCTACTGCATATATGTATAGGAGTCTTTCTAGAACACACTAGATTTTATGTTTATTTTTACTTAAATACCACTAAAGTAAAACCCTAACAATGGGATGAAGCTTGCACAGACATTTTTCAGCTTACATACTGCCAATTCTGTCACCATCCTAAAACTAAAATGCATGTAAACCACTTGGAAACATACGTACTGGGGTCCTCAGATACTGATTTCACAGGTGAAAAGAACAAACAAACAAAAAAAAGGAGTTGGGTTAAAAAACTGGACTGTAGGCAGATTTTAAAATCAATATTGCCAGACTTAATCCAAAGGTCAAACCAGGAAAATCTGATCTCTTGTCATTAAAGAGAACAAAACAGAAAGAGGAAGAGCTTTAGGCTAGTAGCTGATGTTTCAGCAGTGCTGCAGTCATGTATAATTTAATACTTCATGACTGGCTAATAATACTCTTCTTTGTATTCCTATCACAAGTTTTGCAATAATGGTCAAGATTTGTGGTTTCCAGCAGTCAGCTTGGAATATTGCCTTCCTGCTCGAGGCCTGACATAGTAGTCCTAATTTTCCACTGGGATGTGCTATATAATTGCATCAGTCTGCTTTCTGAAACTCTTGCAAGGGTGTTAAGCTAAAAAAATAGGCAAGACAGAAGCTCTGTTTGGGCACCAGAATGCAGAACAGAAATAAAAAAAACTAATTCATTTAATCCCATAGACAAATTCACAAGATGGAGGTAAAAGCAACAGGTGTACTGGAGGGTAAGCGTATGTCCGTATGAGGGAATGAAAAAGCAGCTAATTCTTGTTCAGATATAATGGCAATTTTAACTTACAGAAATAGAAAGCTGCGTGTTTTCTATATTTACATGTTATAAGCACCTTTATTTTTTTTTTTTTAATCCTGTATACTATAGATGTAAAAATTGAAGAAGTGTTGTGGTACAACTACAGCCAGTGTTCCAAATAGTACAGCTCTTTTGGTTGGCTAGACCTAAAAAGAAACTCGGATGTCACAGAGTCCCAGGTGATACTTCTTCAAGGTGGTCCCACCGAAGTGAAGCAAACACACCCATTCATCTGCATGTTTTTACTAATGAGCCTCGGAAATGGCACCCAGAAAGAAAATGGGAATGGACAATACCCGCAAATTGTTCATATCTCCTTAGGCCTCATCCTCAGCCAACATGAAATGCAAGCAGAATCAGACATCAGACTGGAATCTGATTTCACAATTCTAGAGCCTTTTTCCAGAGTTTTTGTATATGTTGGGGACATTGCTAGACAGTTTATTTATTAAATCCCTTAAGAACCACAAAATCAAACTACATTTTAACTATATCTGGTACCAGATATTATAACCAAGTCCTCTGACACCCTGGATTATGTAGATTGATGAAATACATGTCAAATGCATATGATAAAACTACAACAATGCTATAGTTGCAAACATTAAAAAGGTACTAGTTTTTATATTGCATTTCACTGAGTGACAGGTTTCCGGGGAAACTGCGCAAAAAGTGTTTGTCATTTTTCCAAAAGCAAATTATTAATACCTAAAATCGGAATTGATTCCATCTATACAAAGTATTTTGTTTGAAAGTTAAACATTAATACATTCTTTCGAATTAGATAGTTGTCCTTATGTTGGATTTCTCTTGCATAATCTATCTGCTTACATTATCATCCTCTTATTAACACATAGAAAATGATTAATAATATGGCCAATGAATTCCAACCATGTTTGTCCTGAAGGCAGAAATGTAATCAAGTTATATATTGCCATAAAATTTTCCACTACTCAGCACTTTCAAATTGTGTTTATTGCACATGACCGACAATATTTGGTAAACAAGCACGTGCAGCCATTTCCCTGGTAAATATGCCAGCATTACAGGCATTACAGGGCATTTTTTTAAACTAACACAATTTTCCATTGAATAGATCAGCTTGTACACTTGAGGTCTCTGAATGTACAAATGACTTACTACCAGCTGCAGTTTCCTCACCTTTGGCTATATTCTCGCAGCAGTTTCAATATATTTCTCTTAATTAGGATATTTAATCAGCCATAATGAGTAGATTGGTTCTTGACACTTTCTGCAGTTTTATTCTACTTGCCCAGCATCTACATTGGTATTGGTCAGCATAACCATTTTAAGCGTAAGGAGAAAGAATTGTAAGATACTTGATAGAAACTATTATAATCCTTATGATATGGGTTCAAACTACAACCTCTCATATTTTAGGGCTTAATATTTTGTATTTAGCAATACCTATTCCTAACTAAATACAAAATTTCTATGCTAGGGGAAAAAAGAAAACTTGTAAGGAATTCATTATGAAGACTTGATTTTTTAAAAACAGATATGCCCTAATTCCAAATTCCTAATTCCTGTTCCAAATGCAAACATTAGTACATGTGGTAGTACCCTCTGGAATTTTAAATTTATTTTGACAGCTTTTGAAAGACATAACCTTATTCACGTATGTTTCACTCTATATACAAGGAAGTGTTCATTTGTCCTTATATCACACTACTCTAAACATCTCAAATGATTTTTATAAAAAGAATAATCTGTTTTTTAGCAGCAACACACCAGAAAAATAATTATGTAAAAGATCAATTCAACCCATTTTGAAATAACTGACTTGCAAGAGGGTGTGATACTTAAAAGTGGAGTACAATTTACAAACAGACTAAAACATACCATGTCATCAAAAAGCATGATCCCAGCAGCTTGGAGCATAGCATGGAGAGTAAGTACAGGCAAAGGATCAACTATGTAGCTGTATTTTTTTAAAAATCCTGTCTGTGACAGATGTTGGCAAAGTAGTTGTTAGGGTAGCTACAGTGTGTACCAGATAAACAGTTATAACTGTGTTTGACATAAATCACAGTCTGAAGAATGTGTGCAAATTCAATTGGGGGGGGGGGGGGGAAGTGAGAGGTTTTCCTGCTTAGCAGTCAAAGAGGCATTCTGAGCCACACAAATCCAGTGCCAGATGTGATGCTCCCGATTGGCTGAGCACTGACCATGTGTTCGAGCCGTGCGGATATGGAAACCCCTCCCAGAGCCAGATCTGCATTGCAGTCAAGGGAAGAACAAGATTTATTTCCCATGGTTTGCTCTCTTGCTCAGATACGTACACGAGCAGGAAATCCACCCGCAGTTTTCTCGCCTTAATAAAATGTACCAAATAATACTAAATGTTTAGTTAGTTGTGCAATTACCTCTAATTAGTGTTTTGCAAATCTTAGTAACAAAGAATGAACACTTAAGATCAAGCATAATTATATATTATATTCTACAATTTTGATTTTAAGAGCGGGAGATATTACCTGCTACATCCTCCATTTTTCTTCTTTCTTCTACATCTCAAGAGGTTTTTTCTTCCTGTGTAGACAAGTGAATCCCAATTAAAAATTAATCTAGAAATCTTGCCTTTCTTTCCCGCCTTTTGCCCCGCTGTGATGACTTTATTACACAGATTTTAGAACAGCTGACTCCTTGTGCACTGGCATCTCAACTATAGCATATTAAACTCCATTTTACCTGGAGTTTTCAACTGTAGATCCCATTCTTTTTTCCACTAGCAATACATAAACTCCTTTCTATTTGATCTACATTTAAAGAAAATGTATGTTTGCTAACAAAGAAATTTCTAGCATAAACAAAGACTATTGCTTTTAAGAAAGCACTAAATTTACCCTAGAGCCTTTTGTAAATCAAACAGCCCAGGCTGTTAGGCATATGATTCTTTATTTCAAGTAAGCTCCTTTAATATGATTGTTGGCATTTCAACATGACATCTTTACACTTTGTCTAGGGCATAATTTTGCTAGTAACAGAATTCCCCCCATCCTAAGACGTAGACAAAAAATGTGAGAATCTTGGGCACAAGTTATAGAGCCAGCTATGCTATAATGGCATCTCAGCAAGCTATTTTCCCCTCACTGTTTTATTGTTTGGATAGTCCTAATATCATCACCAATGCACAATTATTTCTTTATTTTTCGTTAGAAGGGTTCGAGAAAATAAAATTTTAAAAATAAAATTCAGATACAACATAGACATAGCAGGTTATGGAATAAAATAGAATCTTACTGAGATTAATTAACATACAAAGAAGAGCAGAACAAAAAGGGAAAAGATGTGTTTAGGAAACTATTTATAGCAATCCAAAACGCAGTATTATTTTCCATATCTTGTATGAAAATAAAGTATTGTAAAGAATAAACATTTTAAATAGAGATACATTTTGTAGAAAGAAATAATCCTGTGACCCTGAATGAACCTGAAACATACAAAGGGAAATATACAAAGTTTAAGAGTATTTTTAATTGAGCTACCTGCTAAAAAATGTTCAATCCCTCTTATTTCCTGCATCACAACTCTCAGACATAACTCCTGAGGAACAGAAGTAATGGAAAATTGATCTAAGGTTTCTAACAGATGGAGTGGAATGGACACAGTCACAAGAGTTTGCTGCTATTTCCAAAATATTTACTGGAGATTACTAAACCTGTACCCAGGCTGGCATATAAGTACATATCTTTTAATTTCAAACTAGCTCATAGACTGGTGTATTACATCAAGCACACCCTCATCAATTATTAAAATTAATATAGGAGAGTGCAAATTGAAGCAGCTGATGTGTCTGCATGCATCCTGTAACTTCATGGGAAAAAGCAGATAGAAAGCTTTCTCAAACCACTGCAACTGAGTCCTGCACAGACTGCCAGAGTTCCAGGGCACAAGACACTTGACTGTAGTGGAAAGGATCTATAGGATTTGTTGTTTCTGGAGTGTGTGTGTATACAAATATACATATGTATATATCTGTGTAGATCTACAAAGAGTTATAACAATTACTGAAATAAAGCAAATGCTGTAGCATAATCACACTAAAAATAATCGGTGTATTGGCTCTAGGTATTTTTCAATTAAGTAAAAGATTTTCATGCACCCTGCACTGCATAGGAGAATTGCCAAAATGTTACCAGACTTTAGTATATTATCCTATCTTTGTTTAGCAAAGCTCAGCAATTTAAATCAAATTCAGAGATGAAAACAACTGTTTCCAAATGAAGAAGATAGCAGAAGCTGCAGCTGCTTGCACAAACAGTCAAGTCTCTCCAGTAACACTTGCCCACGTTTAAATATACCATATTTTTACAACACAGAAAATAGAATTTAATGTTAAACAGCCTTTTGGCCTGAAGCTCACATGAATGTTTTGCTATATAGGACTCTGGCCTTCTTATCAAAATTGCAGTCTCCACCCTTTTTAAAGTATGAAACTTAAATATGTCCAAGTCAACTCCATGTGCAAAACTATGACAGTACTAACATTTAATTAATAATGAGTCCATTTGTTTATGCAATCTCAAGAATTTTATAGCAAATATATTTAGTTCAGTGAATCGGCTACATTAACACTATTATTCTGGAGACTAGAGTTCAAGATCAATTTCATATTCTCATCTCAAACTCTGTGTAATACTAAAAAATACTTTGGACAGTTTTACCAACAATATTTACCTATCCTAAGATTCACTTCACAAACAAATGCTGTATAAGAATTGAACAATAAAAACCTCCAACAAACCCAGAACAAAAAAAAGGACAATGAAGCGAAACTGACATTCCAACCACATAAATACACAAAAGCTAAAAGCTTTTCCCACTGTTTTTTGTTTGTTTTTTTTAAATCGACACACACTACTGTTCCCTTGGCTTACAAAGAGGAGAGTACATATTTGCAAACATTGCTAGTAAAAAGAAAAGCATGTTAGCCATCTGCGTAGACGGCCAATACGCATCTGCTACATAATGTGAAAGTTCATCTCACTATGAAACTACATGAGCCAGGATAGATATGGTACAGTTTCACTTAAGAAAATGCGTGCCCCAAACGGGAAGCAATATTTTACTAGATAACCTGAAAACACTTCACTGGCAGAAAACTGTTTGCCAGAAATCAAAATTGTAATTTTATCTAAGCCCTCAAACTTGTGTATAATTTTCATCTGCAACAGTGAATCTTTGTAAAATGTGCATCTCCCTCATTTACTGGTTTGTCTTTTATTTCAGTGCAGTAAGCACAGTATTATAAGATTATTACATTCTGTACAGTTGATTACACATAGGGGAGGGCAATCATGTACTGAAACTGTAGAATTCAAATGTGATCTGCCTATGGCTGTGCAACCAAATGAAACTGCAAGACAAACAGCCTCCATGAGTAACAGTTAGATGTGAAATGAATGGCAATCAAACTAATAAAGGAATTCCTCACATTTGGCGAGGCAGCTCCTGTGTAAACTACAAAAACCTTTGAAACTAAGAGACGTATTTAGCCCGTACCAGCGTCTGTCTCTCGGTGCTGTCACCCTGAGAGTAACAGAGGCAAGAGAACAAACAACATATATGAAGAATTTTATTTTAAATAAAAAGTTAAATTGTGTGGTTTACTTTGTTGAGAAAAGAAGATGAGAAATTGTGGGTTTTGCTCTCAGTGCAAAGAGTATCTGGAGATTTATGAGATTTTCAGTGACTTTTACATTCTATGTAGACATCTACCTTCTTAAAGATATAGGAATGATCTAAAAATATGTTTCAATCCCTGTACGTCATAGCAGTGAGAACATTTCTAGACCTGTTGGGGATTTCTCTATGCATTAGGAAAGTTATATTTACTTCATCGAACAGGTTTGCAAACTTTAGTGTAATTTTTTTTTTTTTAGAGATAGGGTAAAATAAAGAAATTAAATTAACAGCTAATACTAAACTTCCAGTGATTCAGCAAAATCTCATCAACTGTTCTTTACGTAGCATAAAAATATTTTTAAAGGGGTAAGTGCCAGCTCCTTCTATTAAGGTTAGGTCATCATACTAAAATAGGTACTGGTACTAATGAGAGGATAACCACTGTAGAAACCTTACTTTAACAGTAAATTTCTGTAACACTGCTTTTCCTGATGCCATTATTTAGGTAAAGAAGAATTTGTAATGTATGCGCTTAACTATGATTCATTCTGTATGAAATTTTCCCAAAATCCCCTTTCTCCTGAACTCTCTATCAAAAGCTACAGGCAATGCCTCTGAATGGGGAAGCTGGTGAAACTTACTGCTTGGCCTTGTTTTGGTATTTATCCGGAAACTGACTAAGCTACGCTCAGTTCTGAATCTGAGCGCTGAACGAGCTCTGGAGAGCCAATCTTCAGCTGCCTCTCTGCAGCATCTCCAGCATAAAACAATACGTTGAGACAAATGACTTCTCTTAGAAAGCCCTGTGCACCTCGGGCACACCCTGGGACTCCTGCAGAAGTCCCCTGTAAGCAGAGCGTAGCCTCCTTCTCCTCTCTTTCCTACCAAGCATCGGATGCCACCTGCCTGTCCCCGGCACTGCGGAGCTCTGCGCGTAGCGCACCCTCACAGGGCCCCCGGCGCTGGGACGCGGCCTGGGCGGCGGGGGCGGGGCGGGGGCGGCCCCAGTGAGGGGAGGCGGGGCCGCCCCGCGCGCCCGTCGCGGCTGCGCCGGCGCCGCCACCCCCACAGCGGGCGGCGGTTCGTGCGCGGGGCCGGCGTGGGACCGACGAGGGCGGGAAGGCGCTGAACGCCGGCACGGTGATCTCTTCTCTTTCCTGCCTTCCCTATCCCTCTCCCCACCTTCCCTCGCTCCCGACCCTTTCTGTCCTCCCGGCGGGGAAAGCGCCGCGCGGGGCTCGCGGCGCGCGGACGGGAGGGGTGGGGGGGCAGGGGGGGGAAGGGGGGGATGGGCGGCGGGCCCTGCGAAGAAAAGCGGTAACGGCCGCAGCGCGCGCGCCGCCGCGAGCCCGCCTTGCCGCCACGTGACCCCCCGCGCCCGCCCCCTCCTCTCCCGCCCGGCTCCATATTGGCGCTGCGCTGGCCGAGCCCGGGCACAAAATGGAGGTAACTGCGCGCGGGGCGTGGGGCTGGCCGCCATCGGCCGAGGCGGGGGTGGAAGGCGAGGCGGCTCCTGCCGCACCGCGCGGAGCTGCAGCGGCTCGAATTCCTCCCGACCCTGCGGGCGGGAAAATGCGGAGGGAAGGGGGTGGTCGGCGGCAACACGTCATAGAGCTTCTTGCGGTTCCCGCGGCCGCCGCCTCCTTGTAGCGTTCCTGGCGCGCTCCAGAGCCGCTTTCGCCTGCGACACGCCGCGTTATTCCGCAATGGCGGCGCGGGCAGGAAGAGAGAGGGAGCGGGAGAGGCGGCGCTTCCGCCGCGCGGCCCCGCGGGCTGCGGCCGCCATTTCGCAGCGCTTCGACGCGTGGGTGAGAGGGGCTCGGCCCGGGGCAGGGCTGTGGGCAGCAGAGCCCTTTGCAGGAATCCCAGAGACACCGAAACACCTGGGCCCGTATTCGGGCAGGAGTAGGGCAAGGCGAGCCGTACGCGTGCGTGCGTCATTGTTCTGCTCTCCCCGTGTTCCCCCCTCCCCCGCCCCCCCCCAGGCCCGCCCTCCTTCCAGCGTAAGCTGCCCGGAGTAGTGAGTGCGGCAGGGATGTTCTTGAACACACAGACTTGAAAAGCATTAAGATCGTTTAGTGCAGTACGGTGCTTCTCGCAGAACAATGCTCCTACGCGTTGCAGCACCTCCCTAATATCTCGCCCCTGCCCAGGGGGAGTTAAAACGTGTCGAGAGCCTTTGCTGCTCGGGGGGGTGGGGGAAAGAAAAGTACAGAGTTCTTTTGCTTTTCTCCAAACCCCCAATTACACATGCAAAAGACCCACGACATTCGCTGGTATCCTGCCATGATCCTGGTGGGCAGTACGAAGAAGCAGTCCTGCACAAATGTAGAGGAACCATCCCTGCCGTACTTGGAGGGCATTAGTCACGACACTCTCTCCTTGCTTTTCTTCCCTTTCCTCAAAACTTAAAGTTTTTTTGCTCAAATGTTTCAGAGTATGGCAAGCAAAAATAGTGCATTTTTGTGTGTGTGGTGTTTTATCTTTGCTCCCTTCATTCCTGAAACCTTAAATAATTCAGATCAGAAAAACCAGCAGGTTACACTAGTTTCTGTTACTACGTTAAAAACAGAAGACACTGGATCACTTAGCAAAGCAGTTAAAAATAACTGTTTCGTGTAAGCAATTGCTTTAGCTGCCTCAGGGTTTAATAACTGGGAAGGGTGATGTGTTCAAAGCTTTTGAAAGATGCTTCAGTAAAGCTTGGAAACCTATCATGTCAGGTATTAAGCTAATATCTTGGAGTTTTTTCCAGGCACATGTTCCTATTGGTGTTGGAAATACACTTCCAACACACTTAGAGCTGAGAATCAGTTTTTTCCTGCTTTTAACTTTTAGGTTTGGTAAAATACCCTATTGTATGTACTTTAGGTCCAACTTCAGTTGCTTACAGAAAAGACCAGTGTATTTCCATAGTATTCTCTGTTTGAATGGGTGAACTTGCATCTTCGTAATGTCTGGTTTGTTTCTGTTAGCTTCTTTTCTCCTGTAAGAAATAGAGCAGTATTATAAGTAATGAGGCATGTCCTGGTGTCTTTTATCGTAACACATTTCCTTGGAGAGTGTTTTAAGTTCTGTAGTTAACTTGCAGTATATAATTGCTCAGCAGTTTAGCTAGTGTTTAATAATAAAAGTATTCTAAATATTTTTATCTCGAGTTAAATAGAGTATTTTGTTGGTGATAAGAATCTAGTACTGTCAGCCTTAACAACTTTCTGTAAGGGAAAATAGGAATAGTTCTGAGCCAGGGCTGTGTCTTGCCTCAGCTGATGGTGTGCGTTCGCAAGGAGACAACTCCCTTTTTAACCCTCAAGGCCTTCAGCGGCCATTGGGGCAGGGACCATGCCCCGGAGCTTTATGTTGGCCAGTGTGGAGCCTCACTGGGGAAAGCAGTGGGTGACAACTTCAGAAGGGCATTGCATACTTTCCATTACTTTGAAAAGGTATTTAAATAAGCTTATCCCTTTCCTCCCTAACAATTTCTGAAGTTTTATTTCGCCATACAGCTAGTTTGTAGAAAGCCCCTGAAATGTTATTTTCATACGTCCTATATATGACTTAAAAAACTGAACAGGTCAGTTAAAGCACTTACTGTCCTAGTATGTCTTAGGCCAAACTGATGTTTGATGTAAAGGATTTCAGGAGTACGTTTAACGTTGCGTAGAGAGGAACTGAAGATAATACACTTCTGCTGTACTCAATAAAACCTTTTAATTTGTTTATGTGTTAAGTCATGATACTGATGATTTCACAGTTGAGTTTAATTTGAAACCGGATTTTAGCATGAAGTTATATTCAAGAATTTCCACTTTGAATAACAGCATATATTGCTCATTAGTAGAGACCTACCTGCCTGCCTTTCTGTATGCAGGAGCAAAATTTGCCAGAAGAAAACCTGAAAAAACCCCCCCTACAATCCAAACAAACAAAACCCCCACCTAATCTTGTAAATACCTATGCTTTTAAATGCAGCATAAGTATAGTTTTACTGAAGTATGTTAAATGTAGTTAACAATATTGCGTTCTGGCTACTGTAGTAGAGCTTCAAGAAACATCCAAAGTAGTAACGACTATTGGCCAAAGATACCAGTACATTAATACTAAGAGTAATTGAATTATCCTAGAAAATTTTATAGAAAAAAGGCCAAAGGGAACATGATTTTTTTATTTGAATGTATAGGTTCATCTACTGAGTTTATCTTGTAAAAGACTTCCTATTTGTAATGATACATACATTACGTACATAGTACAGGGTAGTAATCAAATATGGCAGCAAAAGTAATGCAGATGCCCAGTGCTGTAGACTGCTGAGGATCGGCTGTTGAAGTTCTTGATGTTGCAAGGTAGCATCAGTAAAGGGTTCTTGTACTACTCTTAGTGGAAAATAAATCCTCTGGTTTTCCACAGTGCTGGATAGCTGATTACAAGAGGTTACACATCAGAAATTTCTAATACGTGGTATTAGAAAAAATGTTACATGTTCTGGGGTTTAAAATCCATAGAAGCAGAATATATATAGTGGGTTTGGGTATCAAAGGTAGAGTTTACTTGCTGTGTATTAGTTGTATTCACAATAGTTTTGTAAGACAGTAATAGATAAAGGTTTGCTACAGATTTGAGCATTAGTTTGTACTTAGTTATTCCAACAGTTGTAAAGTGAGCTTTACTAGGTTAGCAGATGTTCTTCTTCCAGCTCTTTGTAACCATCTGCTAAATAGGCTGAGGCTTTTTATTCTACCCTTCTAAATACTTCAGGGAATTTTTTTTTCTACTTTAACCCGTTTCTTCCTGTAAACCACACCGGTGCATTGCAGCCAGAGGAGGCCCTGTGTCACAGGAACTGGGGTAAGTACTGACTTATCCAACCTGTTTTCTAGGTTTCCTAGATCTAAAAGAAAGGCCGAGTTAGAGTACCCTTCCAAAATGGCTGCTATTAAGGAAGAGAGAGAAGTGGAAGACTACAAGAGGAAAGGAAGACGATCCTCACAGGTGAGAGCATGGGTTTTTTCTATTAAAAATAAAGTAGTTTTAAGGGGAAAATATGGAAAAACCATTTCTATCTGATATATTAATATCTTTTTTTTTCTACCTTCTTCATCCCCGTATTAGCGAGTAACTTTAAATTGCAGTTTATCACTTAAAATTTAAGGGGTGGGGTGTTAAGCATAATGGGGAAATTTTGCTTGTCTAGTTTCTGTTATAAGAAAACTGATTAAATATATGTTTCTGATTAAAGCAAGGTGTAATTATTAAGAAATTCATCCTCAGAGTATCAGCAGGAACTTGATTACTGCCTACCTTCAAAGTCCTGTTTTTAGTGGGAATGAAGACAGGTTCCTATGTTCTTTTTTTTTTTTTTTTTTTTAATAAAAAAATGGTTGCCTGATAGTCACTGCAAATGAAAGCGAGCTGTACTAAGTAAAAATAACTGTTTTCTTTTGCTTCTAGCAGAAATACCGTAGACTGAATAAGGTGCGTAGTATAGAGAAGATGATGTTGGGGCTGTTTCTGGGAGGATGGGAGCTAGTTACTTTGGGGTAGGGTGTGGAAGTGGGAGGGGGGGAAAGTTCTTAATACCCTTCAGAAAACAATTTTAAGATCAGCAAAAAGGGTATTAAATATGCTTATATAGCTTATCACTGAGGCATTTTCTCTTCGTTTATTTGGATTTGTTTGCTTTCTAACATTACTTTTTCAGGTTGTCTGAATATCTTAGCTAGTTCAAACCAAGTTTTTTCTGGAATGATATACTACTGCAATGTGGGAGGGCCTATACATTTGAATCACGAACAAATCTTGTCTGAGTTGCATGTGTCTGGTAGTGTATGGTTATTTTGTATTAGAGTATGGTGTGTAAAGTCCTTTTGGAAGGAATGTTGAAACTCTCTTCGCTCATTTGGACTTTGGATTGAGTGTAACTGGGGTTATCAGCCGCATACTAAATAAGCTCTTGTAGTTCACAAAAGTAGATTGCCCTGCAATGATCTTTAGAAGCTATTGAGTTTCTAGAGAATGTTTCACAGGGAAAGTTGCTGAGGCCCCAGTTGCCTGTAAGCTTTCTCGTTTCAGAAGACAGTCTAGGATCGTAGTGCCCGGGGAACAGGGTGGTCTCAGGTTTAGCCACAGCTGTGAGTGTAGGTTTGGTGACAGGCATTTTGTGGACACCTGCTGCTGCTTAGAGGTAGAATGCGTGGGAGGGCTCCACTGCAAAACTGTGTCTTTAGAGAGAAATAACTGCAACTCCAAAACGCTGACGATTCAAAACCCCTGCCATAGGAAATTTCAGTTGATGGCAGCCTCAGGATAGAAGCAGTATGTATCTGCAGCAGTGTTGTCAAAAGGTGTCGGGATTTCTGCACAGGTGAGGATTTTTGCAGGAGTCTCAGGAGGTTCTAGCTGCCATTTTCTCTTCCCCTCGTAGGCGAGAGGTACAGTTAGAGTGCGCCGAGCGTGCGGGGATTTCGGTAGGGCCTGGAGGCAGCGGTTGGGTTTTGCTGCGGCAGGAGCTGAGCAGGGCCCGCAGCGCCGGCCTCGCCCTGGGCCCCGCGGCGGGGCCCCGCCCATGGCGCCACTGCGGCGCCGGCCCGCGCGCGCCCCGCCCTCGGCTCCATATTGGCGGCGCGGCCGCCGCGGCTGAGCACAAAATGGAGGCGGCCGGGCCTGCGCAGAGCTTGGGTTGTAGGGGGGTAGGCTAAATTTGAGGCAGAATGAAAGATCTCCGCCTCCGCAGAGGCTTCTAGTGTGTCTGGAAGCCCCTCTTAACTGCTGTGGGGGAGAAACGGTGTCTTGCCGACTAAAGGCAGGCTGGGCGTTCTTGCAGCTGCTCTCCCCACCCCCACCAAAGGAGTGCTGCAAAATGGCGTGCTGGCCTGCCGTGTCAGCTGAGCAGGAGGCAGCCTGCTGATTCTGATAGAGCAGGGTGATAGTTACACTAAGGGAGAGATGTGTTGTGCAGGATTTTCTGTCCAGGAGAGACTGCTGTTAGAAATAACTTGCAGCAGGACAACTGAAAAGCAGCATCTTGTGTGATTGAGGACAGCACTCTGAAAATTACAGTGAGAACAAACTGCCTAAAAAAAAAAATGCCTGATTTCTCCAAGAAAGTGTAGCCACCTATTTTTGGATAGAGTTCCTATAATATGTATGTGTCCTGAGGATAATTTCTTTCTAGTAGAACAGAGAAGCTGTAACAGCAGTTGTTCTTTGTGCTGTACGAGAACAGCAGTTCAAGTGCACATAATAACAATAAGCAGAAAAGAGCTTCATTTTTCCTTACCTGAAAAATCCTCTGATCATTCTTTTAAGGTAAAAGCACTCTTGAGTTGTTAGCTGAAAACCCTTGTAGCCTTGAGGAGTATGTGTAGAAGAGTTTGAAACACTTAGTGTTCCCAGCTTTAACATAACTCAAAACTGTCAGTAGATTTTTTTTAAAAATTGCAATTAGCAACAAATAATGCTTGACCTAAAGCAGTTTCTATATGCAGTAGGTATGTAATCCTATAAAATTAGAAGTTTACATGTAGTGGGAAGGGAGTTGTTGGGGTTTTTTTATACCTTTGTAGTTGGGATCACTTTAGAAGACACTAGAAGCTTTACTTTGTACTCATGGGACGACTGACTGCTAAAGATTTATATGATGATGCTGAGGTAACAAAGCCTTAAATGGAAAGCTGTTTGTGAGAATGCTGGGATTCTTTCTCATAAAATTCAGCAGATGTAAGGGCAGGGATTTACTTCCTGGATAGCTTTTCATAATCTTAGTTACTGTTTCCTGTAGTACAACCTGAGCATTATAAACCAGCGGTTTGCTAAAGCACTGTATAATTGAGAAACTCTCACTCAAAGGGGCGTAAGCTTTCCTGGCCAACCCTAGCAGCATCGCAGAAGTTAAAGCACTTCAGATTTAAAGCAGAATGTCTACAGATAGAAGTCTGTGGCTGGTGTTACGTAGTTTACCTCTCAGGATAATACTGCATATAGTCTGGTTTAATGCCCTGCAGCAGGAACAGTGAAGGCTGTTGAACATTGATGCTGCAGAACTGAAGTCATACACAGCATAGCTGGCAAGCACCTTGTGGAGTGTTTTTACATGCACAAAAGTACCCACTTGCTGAATGAGATTTTAATAAGACTTCTCTGACGATAGGAGTTGTAAAACAAATTTTTGTAAACTCACTGTCAAATTCCAGGCCTACTAAAAAAGTGCAGCATTGAAACAACAGAAACACAATTGTACTCTTAAGCCCATTTCAGCCATATGATAAAAAACTGAGCTTGCAAATTTGCACCTTTTAAAACGTGACTGATCACATGTAGGCAATGTTACCAAGAGCTATTAAAACTTACTTGTTCTGTGATGCTTGCTAAGTTACCCATCTTATTCCAGTGGTTGTACCCACTACTGGTCATTGATGAGTTGTTCATGGCATTTTTTTGTCTGTAAGACATAGGTCCATATTGCTTCACATTTGACAGGTATTTCTTATAACACTAAAATCCACATATGTACTTGCACTTTCTTGCTTACGTGTACTCCAATCATAAAATTACGCAAGTACAAAATTTATAATTTTAAGGAATTTAGAATTGATATGTTTCTTAAAAATGTGTGAAAGTAACCTTTCAAAATGGACATCCCCAAAGAGTAGGCACTCAGTCTGAGCAGGACCCTTTTATTCTTGCATACCTCGTCCTTAAATTTTTTATACTTCCGCATAATTATGTTTCATAAGGTGTCAGAGCTTCCCTTTATCTAACAGTGCGTCATCCCCAGTCCCTACAGCGCAATCTGCAACTCAAAGATAGGCACAGAGTGAATGCACTTCAGGGTGCTGGGGAGCAACCAAGTTACCTAGTATATGGAAATCCCTTTACTGTTTGCATTTTAGCACTCTTAAGTTGTTAGTTAGTGTTCTAATTAAAATCACACCTCATTAAGTGTTTACTATGCTGCTGTCTAAACCCATTAGAAGTCATTTTTTTTATGTAAATGTACTTCACCTATTTGTAGTTATAATATGCAAAGATAATTTCTAGTAATTCAGTGAAATTTTAATTCTGTGGTTTGTATTCAAAATATGTTTTCAATTTTTTGATTTTCTAGGGCCATGAGCCGAAGGAGCCAGAGCAGTTACGAAAGCTGTTCATTGGAGGTCTGAGCTTTGAAACAACAGATGATAGCTTGAGAGAGCACTTCGAGAAATGGGGCACGCTCACGGACTGTGTGGTAAAGTCTCTGTTGTTAGTTTGTGCTTTTGAAAGGATTAGGTACTTAAAGTAGCACAGAAATGCAGAGTGCCTCCTTGTGTGTTTGCAGGTGATGAGAGACCCACAAACAAAACGTTCCAGAGGCTTTGGCTTTGTGACTTATTCCTGTGTGGAGGAGGTGGATGCTGCCATGAGTGCTCGACCACATAAGGTTGATGGACGCGTGGTTGAACCAAAGAGAGCAGTTTCAAGGGAGGTGAGTTAGTGTTCCAGTTAACTGTATATCCTAATCTTTACCTAATAATTTAAAGCACTGAATGTCATTTTTGGTATTGCAGGATTCTGTAAAGCCTGGGGCACACCTCACAGTAAAGAAAATATTTGTTGGTGGAATTAAAGAAGACACAGAAGAATATAATTTAAGGGAGTACTTTGAAAAATATGGCAAGATTGAAACCATAGAAGTCATGGAAGACAGGCAGAGTGGAAAGAAAAGAGGCTTTGCTTTTGTAACTTTTGATGATCATGATACAGTTGATAAAATTGTTGGTACGTAACCTCTTTAGTGAGAAATGACTTACGGGATAAAAGTGTTCACATAAGATTTCATAACAGCCATGTGTAGAATGAGGTGTTTGCATGATCAGCTGCTTTACTGTTGTGTAAGGGATAGGGTTGATTTAGTGTTACTTTTCAAAGCATGCTCATGCCTTACAGTAGCTTTCTATGAGAGTTTTACACTATGTTGCTGTGGTGTGATTTTCTAACTTTCCTATTTCACTATTTTCTGTAGTTCAGAAATACCATACTATAAATGGACACAACTGTGAAGTGAAAAAAGCACTCTCAAAACAAGAGATGCAGACTGCTAGCTCTCAGAGAGGTGAGTTGTAGTTGTGCATAGCTATTTTGTGTAACAGGTTTTCAATTAATGTAATTCAAGTGAAATATTTTGTAGGTCGTGGGGGTGGCTCAGGCAACTTCATGGGCCGTGGAAACTTTGGAGGCGGTGGAGGGAATTTTGGCCGAGGAGGAAACTTTGGCGGGAGAGGTAAATGGCTGGAATACTAGTATAGAATGTGATTTATCTTTTGGTTGGTTTTTTTTTGTTTCCTGTGTCAGTTGGCTCAAACACTTGACATGTGTGTTCAGGAAAACATTCTCATCTGTTTTGTGTTCTAGGAGGCTATGGGGGTGGTGGTGGCGGTGGTGGGAGCAGAGGAAGCTTTGGGGGTGGTGACGGATACAATGGATTTGGTGATGGTAAGTGTATTGTTCATTTCCTTTTCTCCCCAATGTTAGAACCAGCTGTAAGTCTTGCCTTCACCTTGAAAGCGAAGTCTATTTTGGTGATAATGTGAAAATGGCAATAACAAAAATAAAACGTCTACATTGTAGAGCTGTGAAGAATTAACTTCTTTTTGTTCTCCCCACAAAATAATGGGTGGAAAAAATACTTGTTTGTATTTACCCTTTAAAAAATCTCGTATGACAAGGTCATGAGGGAGCTGTTTTATTATTGAGAACTAAGTAAAGATTCTGATGTCAGTTGAGATGACTAAAACTGAATAAAGCAGTAATCAGCTGTCATACCAGAAATGTTTTCAGTTGGCTCTTAAGACTTCTTTTTGTAGTTCAGTAGTATCTTTTTCATGATGCAGTTAGGATGAGTATCCAACATGCATCTGAAGAGAAATACAGAAATTACCAAAAAGCAAAAAGGGATGAGACAAGTAGCATGTAATTAATTACTTAGGTCCTGACTTTATGGGCATGGGGTTGTTTTTAAAATTAAATAGTTTAGATAAATCATGCAACCACAATGAATATAGTACAGGGAAAGTGCTGTGGGTCATTTTTATTGTTCAAGTGTGTTGGTTTGGGGTTTTTTTGTTAAATGGATCTTTCCTTACTGGTACTTAGCTTTGGTGTGTTAAGTTTGACTCTTCTTCTGTTCAAAGGTGGCAACTATGGAGGCGGTCCTGGCTATGGCAGCAGAGGAGGTTATGGTGGTGGTGGAGGACCAGGATATGGAAACCCAGGTGGTGGATATGGAGGTGGGGGAGGAGGATATGATGGCTACAATGAAGGAGGAAATTTTGGTGGTGGTAAGATTGCAGCTTTAGTTTGACATCCATGGTTCTTAGGTTTCATTTTGTAACACCTGAAATACGGTAATGCATAAAATGAGTTATATGAACAGGTTTTAATGTAGAAGGCCATGTTGCATAAAGAAAGTTCTTCTCCATGTGGATCAGCTTTGATAAAGTACAACATTGTTTTGCCAGGGATGTATTTTTCAAAAAGCTTTGGTTATGAATCTGCGTGGAGGCAAAGTATAAGAATTTTAAGTTTTGACCATTTCAAGTATGTTGTCCTTGGATACCAGGTCACAACATGTAGATCATATCCTCCTTTGTGAAGACTATACAGATTTTTATAAGGTTTTTTTAATTATTTGCCCGAATTTTGGGAGTTCAGCTGCTAGAAGTGCTATATACTTGCTGTACTTTCTGATGTATGTGTGCAGTATGTCCATTACACTTCTGTCTTTTGTTGGAGTAAATAGTCATGTACGTTACTGTCATACATGCAAGGTTGTGCAGTAGAAGAACAGTGGTGAAACCTATGTTTTTCTGACTTTGGGGGCCTTAATTTGGCCTATTGGGTTAACAGAAAATTGCCTACTCAAATGTGCTTATAATGTGATGTGTTTCATCTTTGATAAAATACCAATTTCTAATAGTAAAAATACCAAGGGTCTTCGTTACTTGTGCAAGTATTGCATAGAGGTTTTCATAGAGGTCACATCAAAATACATGAACTTAATTTTAAGTTGTTCTAAACTCCTGCAATTTATTTTTACATTGGATGTCAGAATTTGGTGATCTTCATGTCCTAAGTGTTGAACAAACATGGCTTTATAAATTACTTGTTTCAGGTAATTATGGTGGAAGTGGAAACTACAATGATTTTGGCAATTACAGTGGACAACAGCAGTCTAACTATGGTCCCATGAAAGGTGGTGGCAGCTTTGGTGGCAGAAGTTCAGGCAGTCCCTATGGTGGTAAGTGTGATTCTGTACAGAAAATATTTTTTGAGTTAAAATCCCTTGTTCATGTATTTCAGTATACACACTGTTTTTTTAGGTGGTTATGGATCTGGAAGTGGAAGTGGGGGCTATGGTGGTAGAAGATTCTAAAAATGCTACCAGAAAAAGGGTAGGTGTAATGCATATTTATAATGATGATTAATGATGTACAACTGTTCACTGAGAGTAATAATTTTCTTATCCTGTATTCAACAGGCTACAGTTCTTAGCAGGAGAGAGAGCGAGGAGTTGTCAGGAAAGCTGCAGGTTACTTTGAGACAGTCGTCCCAAATGAATTAGAGGAACTGTAAAATCTGCCACAGAAGGAACGATGATCCATAGTCAGAAAAGTTACTGCAGCTTAAACAGGAAACCCTTCTTGATCAGGACTGTCATAGCCACAGTTTGCAAAAAGTGCAGCTATTGATTCATGCAATGTAGTGTCGATTAGATGTACATTCCTGAGGTCTTTCTCTGTTGTAGCTTTGTCTTTCTTTTTTCTTTTTATTTTCCCATTACATCAGGTATATTGCCCTGTAAATTGTGGTAGTGGTACCAGGAATAAACAAATCAATGAATTTTTAACTTTTCAATATTTGTGTAGTTCAGTTTTTCCACATTTAGTACAGAGAACTCTATAACAGAAATGAAATGTAGTTTAGGGTGTTTCCTTGTTAGTTAATAGAGAAGATAAATGCATTTCTCAATTACTATTTTGTATTAATTTAAAGTTAACAATAGAAACACCTATTGATTTGCAGTCTTAAGGGGTCTAGTCTCAGTGTATATACGTAACTGTCATTGACATGAGTTACATAGGCATACAGAGGGAAAACATCTGTATGTTGCATTATAGTTTGTTTAGATGTATAACTAGGATTGAGTTACTCAAATTAGTGTTTGTGAATCATAGAACTAAGCTTTACCTTAATGAAAATTTCAAATTACTTTTTGGTTTGTGCATATTTTTTTAATTTGTAGTTCTGTATTAGTACTAGCGCTTCAAGAAAATAAGGCATGATAAATATTTTAACAAGACCAACTTTAGACACATGAAAGCTGTCTCCCGTCTCATTTGAGATGCATAAGGGATAACTGAAGTTGTTTAAGTCCTGGGTGAAGAGAAAAAGAAATTTGCTTTTTACCTTTATATTTATTGTAATTCCCGAGAAGTTAAGGTGGGGGGAATCAAGTGCCTGTTTCCTTGGGATATACAATGATTCTGTTTCAATAAAACTATACTTTGGGGAGGGTGGCTTGGAATTTTCATCCCCTTTGTCCCCATTTCCTTCTCCCTCGCACCAGACTGCACTGTTTCAATTAAATGAGGCGTCATAGTGAGAGTAATAGGTATGTTCCTCATAATTTAATGGCTATATACTTTCTTGCATGCACCCTAGGCAATTTTCTGGACACATTATTCTGACTGGGAGCCAAGGGTAGCTCAGGTGTAATCACTGACAGTCCCAGGTAATGCGTTTCAAAAGCCCATTCCCCATGGGCTCTTTAATACAGTTCTTGAGCTGTTTCCCTGGCAGATGTGTGTGCTAAGCTGAGAGCTCACAGATTAAACACCGTCTAGTTCTATTTTACCCACTAGAAACTCCCACAACGTAGAGTGGTACGGCCCCGAGTTTCCACAGGCAGAATGATAGTGTGCTACAACTGGATTTGGTGCAGTGGAGTAGAAAATGTGACCAAGTACATACGGCTAGAAATTGTAATTCATTCTCACTTCTGACCTCCAAATTAAGGCACTGCAGTCTGTCCTGTCCTCATCTGATGTGAATTCTCTTGACTATTGCCAGGCCAGTGCTTGCTGTCAATTCAGACTCAGAAGAGTAGGGACCCAGTCAATAAAAGAAATACTCAGACACTTGGCAATATGTATTGGAATTACTCACGCCTGTTTCACTTCTGGGTCAATGTGCAGTATAAGGTAAATGCAATTCCAGTGTAGGAATGAATCTGCAAAGATGTATGAAATTGCTCAAGGCATAATCAGTCATATTAATAATGAATTATAATTTTTAAGAAGTGGTAGAAAAGTGTGTTGTTTGAAAAAAATTAAACATGTTATTTAAACGCTGTTATTGGAGTGTATTTAGACTGCAGTACACTAAAACAAGGAACCAGTGTCAAGATGGTAGCCTCCAAAAATGGATTTCTGCTTATTCTTGTCTGTGGAGTTCTGAAAGATCTCAAAAGTTAAAGCAAGAATTGGTGGTTTAGTGAACGCTTCTGTTGTTGTACATGTTCATTTGGGCTTGGGGTGGGGGGGAGGCTGTACTTCAATAAAGGCATTTTTTAAACAACCCATTTGAGTTTGAAAACATGGGAAACTAAACCACAACTCACTAGGGAGTGAGACACCTAACTACCGACTTGCTTTGTACGTTACCATGCTAGAAGATGTGTAGACTTGCACCTGGGGCCTGCATCTGATTGCAGGGGCAACTGGAGGATGGGGTTGATTTCCCTTCTGACAATTGATCTGGTATTTCTAAATTTTTTTAGAATGTATTGACAGTGTTGTTTTTAACAGGGCCTCTTGTAGCTGTACTGTGACTACAATGTTAACTTTGAAAAATAGTGTTATAATAAACTTTATGAACAAGATCTGTATGCAACCTTTTAAGAGATGGATGTAAGTGACCGCTTTGTAGGTGGGTGGGGTAGCTTAGCTGTTGTTTGTGACGTGGAAAAGTGTAAGCCATGAGGACAGTGATCCGCCAGCTTTACAGAACCTAGGATGTACTTCTTTGATCCATACATTGCTAAGGAGACTCGTAAGACAGGACTTCAGCAGCCTATTGAGTATGGAGAAGTCAGCCTAATTAAAGAATGACAAGGCAGCAAGAGCAACAGCTTCAACTTCCAGAAAAGTGAAGGAATAAGATACTGTGCTGATAGTGAGCAGCTTTCCCAAGGCTAGTTAAATCTGCTTATCACAGCTGAAATATCGAAGAAAGTCTAGCAAGAGTTCTTCACCTTTTGGAACCTCCTTGAGTGATAGCTACTTGAGTTGACTCAAAATCAATAGGTCTAGCATTTAGACCTGAAAGGAAGGGCAATGAGCATAGGTAAGGTTTGCCTTTAAAATTTTTCATGAATTACAAAGAGTGGTGGGAGGTTTTTAAACAAGGTAAGAGTAATTTCTTTAATTTTCAGGTTGAATGAGAAGCTGCTGCTTGACAAAATGGGGAATGTCTTGCACATCCTCTTCAAATGAAGGTTTCTGACTGGGTAAGATTTGTAGTGTATAGTAAAATGTGTTTAACCCTTATTTCCTTCTAGGCTTTCCTTTGACAGCCTTTTAGTATCAAGGGAGGCCATAAGTACTAAGCAGCAAATATTCCAGCGTACGTCATCCAGTGTTTCCTGTTCTGGATGAAGGCTGCTTGCTGGCATAATTCCTATTAAAGAATCTTCTGTTCCTGGCAGATACAAAATTGCTTTGTGTCTGAGATCAACAAAACAAATTGATGTTTTGAAATAATGTGTTTTGGTTACTGGGGAGTGTGCTGGGGTGGGGGGAAATTGTTCTGTACCTTGTCACAGAAAGAGGTGCCCCAGAGAAGCCCAGAAAGGCAGTGACCCTGAAGTGGTTCTTCAGTTCTCAGCAGTGTGTGACACGCTGCTGCTGCACCCATTCTGGGAGGGAGCTTGGCATTGGTGCAAGCTGGGATTTCCCTCCTACATAGTGTACCTTGGCTTAGCAGGTGATGATGTATTTACCTCCACAAATCAAAGAGCTCCCTTTGAGATTCTGGGTGCTTTTAGGCAGGATAGTGGAGACCAATACTGTCATGATACCGAGCTGAAACCACAATAGCATTTGTACAGGTGAATGGCAATAAAAACTTCTTGTGGAATCTTGATTTTACCCAGATTGGAACATGTATTAACTCTTGGAACATGTATTATTTCCATTTCTGCATCCTTGGTTGTTAGAGGTCTTTTTATAAAGTACTTCAGCATCTATTTAAACTTCCCAATACATTTCTGAGCATGTGCATTCTTAGGAAGTCAATTTCTATTTTAGTGTTGGTTTACTTCAGTAGCTCTGAAAGTAGTCAAATGGAACCTGCCTAGTCAGAGGCAGTTGCATGTCACAAACTGATTCAAGTATTTAAACTTTTTACCTGCTGCCTATAGGCTTCCACAAAGTAATTCCTGACTTTTTAATATACAATTAAATGTAATTTGGAAGTAATACAGAGAGATTTTCATAAAATCAGAAGCTATTTAATTGAAATTCTCATGATGACTGCATATATTTTTTAAAAAACGACACAAATTTGTGTCAGTCATAATCTGAAGCTGCAGCAGTACAGTCACAGTTGCCTCAGTATGGTAATGTGCCAGATAGCTTGTTGCTGAGGTGACAAGCTTGCTTTCTTAGACCTAAAAGTGGGAGGAAACCTGTGCTTTTGCTGTGTGTGGCAAAACTCCCACAGGCACGTGTGCAGCAACAGGTTATGGGGAACAGCATTGCCCCTCAGGTGAGGGCAAATGCTCATGTACTTGAGTGGTCTTTGGATTTTTTCAACAGTAAAATTTTGAAAATGTTTTGAAATGGGTTTTTAACAAAAACTTCGTAGTTTACATTCTGGTACTAGGCCTGTGTATAGAGCAGAGCTCTACTTTTCCACATTGCTGCAGACTTGTTCCATGCTCTGGACAGGTCTTTTTGCACCGCATACAGAAACAGATAATCACTATTAGAATTATTTTCACACTTTGATTTATAACACTCTTGTTAGACTAATTTGCTGAATTCAAAATTCAGTTATTTATAGCCAAATTTGTTCAGACATAACTTTGACCAAAATAAACACATTCTTAGGGGAATACTTGGTCAAGTGTATGTATCTCTGTCCAAGAGGCACTTCTAAGAGTTAAAAACGTTGTTTCAGGGTCATGCTTTTGTTTACTGGCTTCTGTTGAAAATAGCAGCTGTAAATGGAGATGGGGATATGAAGATGCAAGTGTAACGAAGCATTGGTCCCTAGGCTGCAGTTGTACAGAGATTTACTTGATAACAAAAATGGTACTTCCAGGTAGTGAAGGGGGTTTCCCCAAAAGCAGCCCAGATTGATGGAGAATTGGTAACTCTTATTACAGAAAACTGAAATTAAACACGGCATCTTAACTTTGATATCCTTTCAATACTTAAGGTTCCTAGTCTTTTCAAGCATTAACTGTGTGATGTACTGACATGCTGTCTTTGGTTCCTGTGTTTAAGCCATTAACATGTTTTCATGTACTGTCTACACTGAGGTGGAATATTCACAAATGAGTCTGTGGTCTCTGACAAGTGTGTGTATCTTAAATTGTGTGGAGCATGTGAGATCTTGAGTGTCACTGAAATTCAGGTATCTGATGGATGATTCTTTTTCTGCTGTGGGTGCTACAGGTTGACATCTCTCTCTATTAGCTTTTTCCTGAACTAAAGTATCCAAGTATCTCCATAGAAGAAAAAATGGCCTTCATGTAGAAGATAATATCGCAAGATTGGAAACAGAATAAAATGGTGTAATAACTGACAAAGACTTCAAGAGCAATGGTGCTAGTGTGCTGACATCTTAGAACTTGTGGTTAAACAAGTTAAAATAGCATGGAAATTTAAAATTTCAGTATAGTCCATAATGGATTGAAATTTGTTAAAATATTTCAATTTTGTATCAGAATAAAGTGTATATTATCAAATTACTTACAATCTAAAATGTGTTGGCATCACCTTCTTTTAGTGCTGTGAAGAACACGAAGTGGTCTTGAATTATTTCAGCACGTTTTCTTACAGGATCATCTTTCTGACTTGGGACTGCAAGCCAAAAAATTTTGGTTTAGCCCAATGTTTCAGCTTTACTCTTAATAGTTTTAAAACTGAATGTTTTGATCAAGAAACAAATGGTCTCTACGTGGCAGCTTGTCAACGTATGAGGTCAGCATTGTGATGCTTTAGATTTGGCAATGTCACTAGTGATTCTCAGGTTTGGGAACGTACTTTGTACCTCAGTAATAATAATAATAAAATGAAGGTTATAGTTTGCAATCTGATGTTTTTATATAGGTAATGTGGAATTTTTTTCCTTAATGATGTTGGGTGTTTTGATGAGAGTGCAGCATTCACTGTGTTGATGATGTGAAGAACACTGGTTTAAACTGAATGCAAGTTGTCACGGGTGGAGTTACTTTAGCCTGCTTCTTCACCTGGTAAAATTCAAACAAGGCTGCTGTGTTAACTGCAGGTTTCTTCTTGTTGCACTTTTGTTTTGGTAATGGAAGGAGTATCTTTGTATTATGTTTTAGACAAATGGGTGGTGCAGCCGGTAAAGGCTGTAAGCATGCTGTTTGCCTTTGGGTTTCACCTTAGTGAACAAATTAAGGAACAAGTGGAAGTGCAGGGCAGGAGTTTACTGAGGTGTCTGTTTTATAGCCGATCTGTAATTAAAAGTATTTCTATTGTAGCTGTAGACAGAATTTTCTCTGACAGACATTTGATAGTGTAGTTAATGGCAAGGGGAACTCAGGAGCTCTTTAGGTGCTCTGTGCTTTGCCATCAGCCCTGCCTGTGTGTAAGAGTTACTGTGTATCAGTGTTGAAAGACTATCCGCGGCCATGGCTCGGTGTGCTTGCTCCTTGATGCCTATGCTCTAAAATTGCCATCCTCAAATATGGATTAGTCCTCTTGTTTTAAATGGCAGCAGTGTCTTGCATTCCCCTAGTGCTCAGCCAGGCTTGGCAATTGTTGGGGTTTTCCTTCCTGAGCAGTGCTGGTGCCAAAGCTGGAAGGCACATTTTAACAGCATCAGAAGGGAAGATAACCCCCGCTGCTGCAGCAGTTTTGATGTAGGACAGCCAGGCACCAGCTAAATTGTCTAGAGCAAATAAAGTCCATTAAATCGAGTCTCCAGGTTTTCAACCATTATTGCTGACCATTTACTCCAAGCAGAGGAGTGTTTCTGCATTCAGAGTGTGTCAAGGACGGGGCAGGGGGATGGCCTGGCACACAGCTCACACAGAAGGTCAGGTAAGCAGCCTCAAGGTGCAAGCTGGATCACCTAGATCTGCATTTTCCAGTGTCTTCTGCAAAAGCACAGATGTTAGTACTTGATGCAACAGGTTCCTAGTACTCATGAGATGCTGGAAAGCTGAGCCGAATTTTTTCATGACTCCACTGTATTTGCAGTGTCAGACACAGACAATTTGCAGGGCAGAACCTCACTTGAAAGTCTGCAGCAAGTAACTGTATGAGAAGCCTCGTGAAATCTTTTTCTCTTCAGGTAGGTAGGGCTGGAACACCTGCAAGTCCCAGGTTTAAGTACCAAAGACTTCTTTCTGGTCCTGGTACTTGGCAGTACCCCTGCCTTTTAAAGACGATGTAGTCAATAGGATCGTGGCTCCTGGTGTTACACTGCCCTGGAACAAACCTACCTTTGTGGTGAAGCTGTTCCTGCCCTGCTTTTCCTCCCCCTGCTCTGCCAAGGCAGAGGGGCAGGAAGAACGTGTTTGCACCAGGTGCCTCTGCTATTCAGAACTGGTAAATGAGTTCACGGAAGATGGAGACAAGGTGACAAAGTTTTGGGGTAATAAAACCAAAAGTTCGTTGTGAAGTTACACTGACTGATGCTACTGTGGCCAGCCAAGCAGTAAAAGATAATCTGCCATTCAGTGCATCTGGGGAAAACCAAAGCTGGTACCTACATCACTGAAGGCTCCAAACCAATTATTGCTGTTCAGGTGAGAAGGCTTGCAGGCACTGGAGTGTTGTATGAAAGCAGCAAGCAACACAGAACAGCTGGAAATTGGAATCCTTTCACAGCAGCCCGTGACACAACAATACTTTCTCTGCTTCCTAAATGCACAGGGTTTTTTTTTTTTTGAGGACACTCAAAAGGTCCATAAAAAGTGATATGATGTAGAATTGGGATGATATGAAATTGTTCTTCTAGCTTTCATAGCCAGCTGAGAGGCTTTCTGATTGACATGCAACTCCAGCACAGTTAAGAAGTTTGGGAATAAACACATCAAGACTGAATTCAGGAACAACCTGTATCATTTTACTTAACCTAACTTTGTGAATAATGAGCTAATGGAAGGCTGGATTCCTAATCTGATATCCCTCTTTTAAACCTCTTCTACTGTATTATTAAACCATCTCTGTGGGTCCTATTCTACCCTTTCTCGACACCTCCATTTCCTTATTTTGGAAATACGTACCAATAAAGTTGCAGAGCAACTTTTTTTTTATCTATTTAAATGACATTATGCATAACATTGCAATAGATAAATTCCTAAAATGATATAGGTCCTCAGTGGCAAGAAAAAAATCACTTCAGATCAAGCATGCCTTTCAGAATTTTCACAGGGATGAAGATAAAATTTTTAATGTTCAGATCAACGTCTTACAAATTACGCATTTTCTGTATTGAAAAAATCCAAAATGCGTTCCTTTGAGTAGCAAACAAAACAATGCTATTTATTTGCCCATTCTTTATTCTTTTATAAATAATAATTTAAACTCCACAAAGCTTTTCAATTCACTGAGCAGAGATTCCAAACAGTGCAGGTGGCTGGCTGCTAGACTGCAGTTTTCCGTAAGCACCAAAGTAACAGCAGGGACAAGTGATGCTCGTTGATTGAAGTCAGAGGCACAGTAGTGTAGTTCTAGGAGAATTGCTCAAAAGCATACAGCAAGTTTAGCTGGAAAAAGGCATAATGCTGACAATGCTTTATCAGATTTTAAAAGCCTTTGGAGAAAAGATCTCATGAATTTACATAGTGTTCAAGGAAAACAAAAATGTAAGCTTAGCATAGACTTGAAACTTTGTGTTACATGGTCTTTCCGAAGGTTATTAAAATGAAGCTGAATGAAGCATTAGTAATGCTGACACTGCTGTGTGATTGGTTATTATGCTACATGAAGACTTAGCTTTGGAAAACTAGCGAGGTTTTCTCTTCTTTAGGGAAATAAATGTGTATGAAGTAGATTTAAAAAAGTTTAATGAGCTGATAAAGCAAAATCAAACACTGAGTGTCAACTTTTATACTAAATTAATATATTAAATATAAAGCAAGTATAAATGTATAAGAAAAATGGGAAACGCTATTGCATATTTATAAAAAATATCAGAAGCCATCCTGGTTGTCTTGCAAGAAATTATATTTAGAAGGCTAAAATCATTTATATATATACCAAATAAATCTATGAATATAACAATAGATAGGAACAGTATATAAATATGGCATATTTAAATATTTACATATATATGGAAACTAATCAAAGTGGTGCTGTAAGAAGGAAATGTCTGTTATAAAAATCAGATTCAAAATTTTGTATATGCCCATCTGCATTACATGATTAATTATCAACTTGCATCTTCCATAAACTACTTAACAACTTTAAAATTATCATTGCATAGACTTACTTGACAAATATTACTTAATTTTGCATTCCACCTCACAGTAGAAACTATCATGATAATGATACAAAAATAGTAACTCAGAGAGCAGTAGCCAGCTGTACTGCCCTTCAAAGTTTAGTCCCTGACTTCCTGCTCTTAGGAACAAGAAAGATATTGCCATCTCTAGTTTGCTGCAGTGAATATTCACTAGGAGAGTAAGGCTTTCCATCTTCATCACGTAGCATGCTGAAGACCTCGAGGTACAAGGTGGTAAATTGCTTTTTCATTTGATGAAGGCTCCTGTCATGCTCTCCTTTTTCCTTAAGCAATTTCTCTTTCTCATCTTTTAGGTTACTCAAATCATGCTCCAGTTCTACTATATTTTCCAGTTTTCTTTTACGGCAATTTTGAGCAGCCACTTTGTTCTTGCCTCTCCTGCGTATATCTCGAATAAGGGTAAGCTGGGCTTCATTGAACTGCTCCTTAGACATCATTTCACTGAAGTCCGCAACAGGGAGATTGATGATTTTTTCAACAGGAAAAGGGATCTGCAGAGCTCGTGCTCTTTGCTCATCTCTTGTGAGATGAGCTTCAAGGCGGCTTGGAGGTTTATCTTTTGTGAATGCAGCTTTGGGTTGGCTGGGAGCCAGAGGGGGTTCTTTCTTTGGTGTGGTTGTGCATGGCAAACTTGGTGTTTGAGTGTTTGGCCCTAAGGAAGAAAACACCTGATCCTGGAGGTGCAAAGAGTACACACTAGCACTGCTTGGCAGCATACTTCCAGGAGCACTATCCAGGTCTTCCATTTCAGAATCACTGCAACCCAAAGTCTTATCTGCATAGGCAGATGATTCCACAGAGTGTTCCGGCGATGCTACGCTGGAACTTGCATTCAGTGAAACACCAGAGTCAGAATCGTTACATTCTGCTCTGGTCCCTGAGTGGCTGCCATTAAAAGCTTTACACAGTGCGAAGTCAGAAAGATCAATAGGTTCACTTAGAATCTCTGCCAGGGATTGACTGATAGTGTTCCTTGCTGCTGCATCACCGTTCGCCTTTGTATCAATAAAGGTGGTGTAGAAATCCTCACAGAAATCGGGGTTTGAAGGGGACGTGTCATTTAAAGAGTTCACACTCAGCGGGTTGGTGTCTTCTGGTGGCAAAATGCCCGAAAAGGGGCCCTCCATACCATCCAGGAAATCTGGACTGCAGTTAAGTTCTTTTTTCAGTACAGGTAATGAGCTGCAGTAACTGTAGCTGTTGTGCATCTCTGCTGGCTTGGTTTCAGGGCTCGTGACTGTGCTCACCTCAGCCAGGTTATCATTTTCAATGTTCAGGCACTAGATGAGAAATGCAAGGGAGAAGTTGAGCAACACGTCTCCAATTGATAAAACCCTTTTCTACAACCCACAAGCATTAAATGGCAATCAGCATAGACACAAAGGGGTTTTATAACACTGCTATAGTCTAGATGACTACAGCACCCCTGTACTGTGGAGAGGCAATCAAGGAAGATGACAGATACCAAAGGAAGGGCACAACATAACTTGTTCTAGACAAAGCTGCTTAGACTAAGAGAGCAGAGCCTCTCAAGCTCAGAGCAAGATGCTGAAGATACCCATTCCAATGTGTTATGGAAACTGCATGGAGGCCCTCCTGTTCTGGTAACTGCTTGTGGGGATCCTGGAGCTGCCAGGTCTGAACTTCTCACAAGCACCACTGCTAGGAATGGCATGGGTACAGAAATGTGGAATTCCTCAGTAAGACTTAATGAGCATTTATACTAAACAATTACTTCTAACACTATTGATTTCATGTCGCAGTTCCTCAAAAGCAAGATTCTTCTAGGATTTACTGAATGAAGTAGCTGTTCAGCAGAGAGAAATGTAATTCTTGGTGAATAAGAACAGTACTAACATGGAGCCTGGCAAACACACTTTTGCTCAGCTGGCTAACACCACCCTAACAGCTGGCATCAGACTGCTCCACTGATGGGCTTTCACAGGCTACAAGAACAACTTTCCAATGGGGTGGGGCACTTGCTTAACTGAAATTGAAATAAGCAGGCCTGCTGTCCCCCAGGAATCAGGTAATTATCAAAATGATTCTGTTTCTCTGAAGAAGGGTCCACACACTGATTACTTAACTAGAGGTTGTTCAAGGTTTAAGCTAAGATTTTGAACGTGAGAGCTCTATTTTTCCATTTCTCTACATAATTTGTAAAAGGCAGTGCCCTCCATTTAATTATCTTTTTTTTTCCAGAAAATTATTCACTTACTATTCAGAATTACTGCAATAAATTATTTTAGTTTGGTTTTTTAATGTATTTTCACCATCACTGCTGCCTCTTCACAGCCACTTGCCCTTGTTACTTATGTGGGTCCTTTAAGCCTAACACAGTAATCAGGTTAGAAAACTAGAAAAATATAAAAAATATAAAAAGATGAAGGGAAAAGGTAGAATGGCAGGAAAAACTCAGTTCCTGCAAGTTTTTCACTTAATTTTTTTGAAATATGATTCAGATCATATCAGCAATCTGAAATATGATTCAGCGTATCAGCAATCATCTCTTGTATTAATAGCATAAAGTAGAGCAGCATCATGCTGGAAAGCATGATAACATTCTACAGTATTATATTTGAAAATAAATTTATTCAATTTTATAGTCAAATATAAGGGAAATAGAAATATAAGGATAGGCTAAAAATCCCTACATATCCTCTGTATTAGCAAAGTGATTTTTTTGTTCTTTTGAAATATCCAGTTCGTGTACATTACACAAGTTTTTCTTACTGAATATATATAAACAGCATTTATATAAATATACCTGACTCTTTTGTGTACCTAAATATATATTCTATTATCAGCTTTAAAAAAAACCTTTTCCTTAGATAAAAGTTGAAATCAAAAGTAATCATATTCACACAGACACTGCCAAAAAGCCCCCTACTATTTAAAATAACACTTGTGAAAACAATTCCTGTTGTAGATCCATGACTCAGAAGTGTCCATTTTTGAGCAGCTGAATTTTAACCATGATCACGCTGTTACAAGTTGCACACAGAGGCAAACAGTGACTTGCTAAACAAGAGGAAGTTTTGACTGAGAAGTTTCATTAAGGCTTATCCATAAACAACTCATTTCCTTCTTCCTACATGTTTTTCAAGATATTATTTTTGAAAAAATTAAAGCTCATATTGTTATAAGCACCCTACAGGTGTAGAACCCGTCATTATCACCATCTGTTCAGATGCTATTGTACTGCCTTCTCCAAAATACTATAGTCCTCCAAAAATATCATGCTTTGCTTTTCAGGTGCTTATCATACTAACCTGTAACTCTGGAAGGGACAATAATTCTTCCCAAACTTGCTCTATGTTCTGCATATTCTCTGCATCAGTGGTTGGAACTAGATCAGGGGATTCAGGTGGCTGAGCTTGATCAGAAGAAATGAAGGCTGGGTTGCTATTGACCTGAGCAGGAACCAGTGACTGAAATGTAGCTGAAGAAGCCTGAAAAGTTTAAGCAAAAAATTAAAAAGCCAAACAAAACAATGATAACTAAAAAACTCATTCAAAAAACTAGATGTGCATTTTCCAAAGCAAAAAATCTAGCTTTTGGAGTTCTACCATTTCTGCAGAACAAACAGGTATTTCTTAAGAAAAGCTTCTTTTTTTGTAAATAATGGAATAATATAAAAATAGGCTCAAGCCTACTCACTGCTTTCTATGCCAGCTGGAGCCAGCTTGAGGAAAATACTCAGATCACAAATCAAGTCTTATGCTGAAGACAAATCTTAGAGAAGATGTGAGACTGACCCTGTGGAAGACCACCCATGAAACCACGGTACTGTGCATTTTTACCTCATGCTCATCTATAAATGGGAATGCTTCTGCCAAGAGCTGCATGCAGTCATCAAAGGACAAGGCCTCTGCTTCTGGTTTTGAAGGCTCTGTGGCCTAAATAGGAAAGTTATGAAAAAAGGTTACTGCGTCTTTGAATAACTGAGGATCTTCCATTACAGCAACACACGCAAATTCATTTTAGGCAGCCACGAGTATCATGCTTCCTGTGAACGGAAAAAGGGTTAAACACACTCAGAACACTGAAGTTTACCTGTGAGAAAACACCGGATGGCTCAGTATCTTCTGACTGAAGGCACTGAGCTGGCTGCACAGGAACAAATTCACCTGTCTCTTCGTCTAACTCCAGCTGAGCCAGCAAGGCTTTCTCCTGCTCTTTTTGGAGCTGTTCTTGTCTTTCCTTTTCAAGTTTCTTCTGTTTCTCGAGTTCATACTCCTTCTGTCGCTCACTAAAATCAAAAACTTCACGTCTTGCCCCAAGGTCTATATCTTGCCTCCAAAGGATGTCGATCAAGTTCATGTCCTGCAACAGAAGTGCTTTTTTAAAGTAAGTTCCTCCCCAGCAGACCTGGTTTAGAACAACAGCAAAGCTTTAATCTCTGTGTCAAATAGGTAGACTTACGTAACTGAAACTTATTCTCTTAATCCTACAAAATTACCAAAATAAAATATGGTTCTACATGACCTTTCTGAAGTGTGTGACCTGGTGCTTTGGTTTCTGTGGCCCACACACAGGCTCATAGAAACCGAGAATTTATTACAACTGGTAAGGTAATAAAGGAACTAGCCAGAGGATAAATATATTCTTCTTTTTCAACTTAGAAAAAATATGAAGATACAGAATGAATTTGTCACAAAGAAAGTAATTTTTATGAGAAAAGAGAGAAATTGGGAAGTTTGACCGTGCACATTGTTTTCCACATGTTCTCGTAAAACTGCAAAAGCTGACTAAGAAACATGATGGAGGCTTCCTGAAGTAACAATAATAGCCATCCTGCAAAATGCATTTTGGAATATTAATGATCTTAAAGATCAGCAGAACAGAGCTTCAGAGATGGCAGAGAATCTGGTTTCAAAGACACCAAGTGACATAACATCACTAGCACTCAAGACAATTATTAAGACTTTTACTAGAAATTGTAATTTAAAGCTTAGTCAGTGTTGATGTTCTAAATGTGGTTGGTTTGGAGCAGCTGAGTATAAACAGTGGTCGCAAGGTCTCAGATACTGTTAACCAGTTGGCCCCTGGCTCATCAGAGTCCACTGTTGTCAGACAGCTAACAATGACCTAGATTTCTTGGAAATCAGTTGCCCTTGCACCTGTAGTGTTTCAGGAGACAAATGAAATTCTGCTATTTAGGAAAAAGCAATTGTTTGATACTATTTGCTTTGTCTACAAATACTTTTAATTTATTGCATCAGGGGTTTTTATTGGGGGAGGAGGGCAAGGGGGTTAGTAGATTATTTTATTTTTGTTTTTTACTGTTCAAATAGTCAATATTTTTAGGGCTGAAGTCTAGAGTATTTTCTTCTATGAAGAAAACCTAACATCCAAAATTTATCAATTTGTATGCCTGCCGATATAGAATTTTATTACTTGGTAGCCACATTTCTCAACCAACCAACCAGCCAACCATTCAGCTGGTGCCTGGAAGGTTTTGATTTTACATCATGTTTCATTATGCTTAAAATTACCCTTTGGGCAGCATGTGAAAATAATGTTCAGTGTTGGTCATCCTCATCAGATTAACACCCTACAAGTAATACACCAAACACTGCATTTCATTTAAACAGAACCTTCCTGATTCACTCAGCAGCTCTACACCCAAGATACAATTTTTTTGCCATCGTATCAAATTAAAACATTCCCTTCTCTCTAAAGGTTATTTTCAAATAGAAAAGCAAAGTAACCTGCATGCCAACTCACGCTGCCATTCAAAATGATCATGTCTGTACAACAGCTATGGCAAAAAGCTTCAGGCCAAGTCCACATTTGAACAAACCAATTCAGTGTCCTCATTTCACTTGGCATGAACGACTTCTATTAATAAATTAAAAAAATGTATTTTTACTAAAATTGGGTAACTACATAAAATATCTTTGTGTAACACAATGCAGGCACTTCCAAATCTAAAACATATTTAATATACCTTGCTGGGAGACACCAAACTCAGCTTTAATGGCCAGCAATGAAGAAGCTGAAATTATTACAGTGGCTGCCCAAGACAATGTTTGTTTTTTCCAGATTGGCAGGGTAAAACAAACTAATTAAGTTCTGCAGTAATTGGAGATACTGCAATATGGTATAGCTTCATTAAGGGCCAGTAGTTTACCAGCTGCTCAGTGTCTCCTTCTGCAGCAGATCCAAAAGTGCTTCCTAGTCTCTGAGCATTTGCAATATGTTCTGGATAAAACTGCAGGATCTGGATTTTAGGGCTCACTTCTGAATTATTCATTTACAAAGCACCATTAAAAATGTGACTCAAAAGATTTTTTTGTGTGTGCCTGTGTGTATATAATGCAGAAAGCTGTGAATTAGCAGAGCTGCTTTCCTTTATGAGCTGCAACAGACTGCTGTACAAGAATATCAGAACTGGTGCTCAGTTTCAGGTTAAACCATGAAAAACAAAAGTGAACAAAAAAAAAGAGCTACAGAAGGCAAAACACATTTTCCTTAAGAAGAGAATCCACACAGCCTTAGTACAAAAACACAAGACCCAGCTATTACATGTGTCAGCCATTCTACTGATTCATGATCGAAGTAAGTAGCTTTGGGTGCTGCCTCCTTTGTGGGATGAGATGTCCCCAAAGACACCAGCCGACCAAAGAAAATGCTGTGGCTGTACACCACTGCCTCTGTGTGTGTGCAGCAATCAGTTCAGCAACCAGAATTCTTTTTTGAATGAATATGCTTGCCCGCTTATCAGGATTGTCAGGATCTTGAGCTGTTGTTTGATAAATGTGACAGCACTGATTGGCTTGCGTCACCATTTCTCAAGGGACCGTATTTAGGTCAGTGTTTTATCTCTGGCAAAGAGCTGAGCTCTGCCAAACAGTCTCATGCTCTACCCTGGAAGGCAATGCTTGTCAGGAGCATCTTTTTAATTTTATTTAGTTGTTGTGTTAGTGATGCTTAAAACCAAAAGGATGAGTTGTTTTATTTTTGTTACCACCATGTAACTAGAAAAGAGCCCTCCTATTTTCAGTTTGAAAAGGTGTACATAACTACAGCAATATTAGTCTTAACTTTGAATAACAATTCAACTAATTACTCTTTGCATAAATGGGCTACATGGAGGAAGTGTTCTTCTGGTCAATAAGCTGATATGTAGTATCTAACAGCACACTTGATTTAAATATTAACCTGCCACTTAAAACACTTATCTATGATTTCAGCCAATGCTTTTAGTAATACCGCCCTTTTCAAGAAAAATAATATTCTGGTCATTAGTCCAAAGCCTCAGATCAAAGTTAATGGAGTCAACATCGACTAGTGATTCACTAAGGAATGAATCACAACCACAAGCACGAGGTAGTGGCCAAGAACTCTTAAAAAAACCTTGCAGTCTAAAGCAAACATTTTGCAATTTTGTTCCTTTAGCCTCCCCACAGTCTTCCTCTTTAAGTTATTTCCCTGCCTTGTTGAACACCAGCACAGACATACACAGAGGTACCCACATAGGCAAGCATTCTACTTTCGGTTCATCACTGAAGCAATTTTCCCCTTCTACTGTGAAAGTATCCCAAAAGTAGCTGTGTACTTGACACCTGGAGTCTTTAAACTAAAGCTGTGAAAGGCTTTCCTGTGCAAGAGTGACCTGCTGGTTTTTAGGTGCCTCAACATAATGTGCTGGTCTCAGAAAGACTCATTTGGAGGGACAAGTGAGCACAGACTGGCATCCAAACTGGAACATGTGCACTGAGAGTCCTGTGAAAGATTCATCTGACCCAGAGTTGGCTGCTGCCCTGCAGAGCCAGGCTGACCACTTCCCTGAATATCAGACACATTTACTGCAAAGGCACAGCCTCATGTGACAGCCTCCACAAGTGCCCGCTTGTTCTTTCCTCTGTTGTGCAACTCCTTGGATTGCATCAGAGGAAATGATGGGTTTGGCAGAGCCAAGAGGCCGCGCAGGAAGAGCCAGGCCTGTGCCCAGGAGGGATTGCAGCTGCGGTGCTTCCCCCGCGCCTGGAGCTCAGCTCCTTCCCGCTGAACACCAACGCCTAGGCCAAGGGCAAATACGTTATGGGATTCAACTTGTGTACCACTGCTGTCCAGCATTTTTAACTTCAGAGAAAATGGTACAGGTTTAAGATTTTTCCCAAGCAGACACACAGTGATTTGATTTTAACATTTTCTTTGCAATTTTGAAGACAGAGAAACAACTTCTCTCAACAGAAGACATGCTTTGCTTTCCCATGATCCATGTAAGCAGGAGGTGCCTTGTACTGATGGTTTGATTTTTCTGTTCATTTAGTGATATGTTCTTCCTATCACACTGATAGCTTACTTTGGACATACAAAGGCACTTTTAATAAGATAAACATAAATGTTAAACAATTCACATTAAGCCACCATCTGGCCCCCAATGGAAATTTTCATGTTTTAGATTTACATATCAGCATTTGCCATCTGGGCAGAGTCTGTTATACATTTTATGAGAAAATCTCATTGTAAAGTTTGACAATTAACTCTTATTGCTCCTAAGCAAACATTTGCAGAAGGGTAAACAAAGGAAAGAGACCCTGTTTCCATGTTACTTTCACAGACTGACTTCCGTGCTTTAAACAAAATGCTGATCTTTTGTTTCATCCCTGTCTGGTTTATCTGACTGGTTTTGGTGTTGTTTGGAATATAAGCCATTTACAGGTAGCATTGCTAGAATGGAAACATCCAGCACCCCAAGTGTCAGCAGAGAAACAACATGGTATCTCAGCACCTTCAACCCACTGTAAGCTATCCCCTGGATACAGAGCACATTGTGGGGTTTGTGCATTTACCTCTTAAAATCATGCCTTTTGCACCATAAACTGAGATAACGTGAGCAGAATCTCTCACCAGACAAGGATTTGTTTTCCTTTCCCATGATCTGTTAGCACCTAACCCCAAGAAGACAGATGATTTCACATGCCAGCATGAGGCAATAGAAGAGCACAGAAGCAATGGCCATTGCATCCAGCAGGGAGCTCAGACCAGCACCGCACAAGGAGCAGGAAAGCATTCCTACACCTTACTCACGGAGACAGGGCAAAGTATCCCTCAATTCTTATCTGTTTTCCAGAAAGTGAAGGGAATGAACAAAAAGGCACCTTACATTTTTGCTTTAATCAAAAAAACGTGTTGGAAGTGACGCAGGCGCAAGGACCCAAGATACTTCAAGGCAAGAATGAAAAGGAGGCCATCAAGTGATAAGGCAAGTACGAGAGGAGCTGGAAGCATCTGACCACTTAAGAAAAGCACAGTGGAAGCAACAGCTGAATGTCTCATCCTCTGGAGAAACCGATTTTTTTCAAGTAGTTTTTAAGAATTATTTATAAATAATTTAATGTTTTCAGATGATTTCTGGCATCTCTGTAACTACAGTTTCATTCTCTAAATCTTTTTCAAGGTAAGTTACTTTATTACAGCTTACAATTACAGAACAAAATTCTGGACACGTAAGCCTTACGCTTAAGAGAAGGCACAGAAAGCAGATGAAGTTAGCCCAACACCCAAACTTTTTAAAAACAATTGAGAAGAATGGGGGAAAGGGAATGACAGAAGTTATTTACACTGGCGGGCAGAGGGGTACAACAGCAATTTCAGACATCTGAATTCAGGGTTTGGAAGTGTGACAGAACAGACAGCTGTCAAACAAAGCCACATGACAGCAGCCTGTGATTTGTGAATACACAAGGTCAAATCCTGACTGCGCTGCAGAGCTGTCAACTCTACCATATTTTTCACCAAGACCTTCTAAGAAATCTGGGAGAAAACAAGGTGCTTGGATGGATGTAAGGGGGTGTCTTTTTTCTGTCTTTCATACCTGTGCCACCTAATACTGGTGGGACTGCACTGACACTAAACCAGTATGTTTTGACACTACACCAGTCTGCTTCTCTTTCTTTATGCCCATTTGCTCTTCCTGGTCCTAAAGTCTTTGGATGCCTGAGCCACAAAACACTCTTAAAGCCCTGGCAGGCGAACTTAACTAGGAAAGGACTCAAAAAGGGTTGAAAAGCCCTAGCTTTAAAGAAGTGATATTGCAAGAGAATTTTCACTCCCTGTCTGTAAAAATAAACCTGTTAAATGCTGTTCATGCTGACCATCCGTCTTGGGACATTCTTCTGCCCCAACAGAGCCAGATGAGATCAGTTCCTGAAATGTTAAGTGTATGTATGCAAATTTCTATTTTCTCCTAACACGCATCTCGTATTTCAAACTGTACCTCCCACTGTATTCCAGCATGCTTTCTTAATAAATGCAAAATTGCCAGGATCTACTCTTATAAATTAGATTAGTTGAAAAATTTCTTGGCTGGACTGTCCAGCATTCACAACAAGCCTTGTCTAAGGGCATCACTCTGACAAAGATGGGGAGAGGTTCTGCCTGGCTGGAAGTACAACTCTGGATACTACTCACCCACTCTCCCAACCCTCACTCCAGAAACAACTTCTCTCAGAGGTGGATTATTTAGGAATGGTATCAGCAAAGGCTAAGCCTGTACGTTATGTACAGCTCTCAACATGATGGCTTTCTTTTACACATCCCATGGCAAGCAAGCTTTGCAAACTGCCAGGGAAAAAATACACCTCATAAAAAATACACCCCATATAGTGAAAAGACAAGTTTCTTTAAGCCTGAAGAGCAAGAATGTAACTGCAATAAAAAATACCTGTTGAAGGCTGTTTATGGTCATTAAAGTACTAACTCAATTTCAATTCCCAGATCTGCAAAATCCTAATGCTAACAGTAAAGCAAGACCAAAGCAGGTAAAGAAAAACACCATCAGAAACACAGCAAAGAAGAGGAAAAGGAAGGACACAGAAGAGTTTACTTCTTCACTCTGGCAAGTCTTCTCTTTTTCTGCAAAATCAATCAATCCCCACCTCCCTGCCACTCCTTAAAACACTGGACATGTGCAAGTGCCTCACAGCACTCCCAGCCTGGGGCACAGCAGCAGGAGCAACACTCTCCTCTCTAGCTCATCAATCTCATCATCAATAGCCAGAAATACACATCTATGTCCTTTTCCTACCACATTTGGTCTGCCCTGAGGAGACCATTTATGGTACAACAGATCAGGCGATTCTTGCTCAGTGCTGCAGATCTTTCTGCAGAAGACTGTTTCATGATCTCAGACACTCCAGAGGCAGCTGTGCTTTTCTAAATTGTTTAATCAATACATATTTTAGATGGTAGGTTTAAAACAGTAGGAGTTTAATATGGAGTGCTGGTTTCCAGGGGCTGAATGAAGTCTAGACTGATCCCACCTCAACATACTTTAAAAAAAAAAAAATTCCAAACCCACTGTCTCATTTGCATGGCTTACAGAAAGCAAAATCTTGAGTCTGACATTAGTACTTATTTTCTTTGCCCAGTACCTGGTTTTTCCAAAGTTATCCTCTGGTACTGAGGACCAGATCAAACATGCATTGTGTATCTGCTCCAAATTCCCTTATTTATGCCTTAGTCAAAGGGAAAAGACAGAGTAAGGTTCAACATGGTGAACTGATGACAATGAATTTTTCTTGAATAAACTGAATTATGCCCATATTTATAAGTATTACCCTGGCTGCTCAGAACAAGCTAAAAATGTCCATGGTTGTCATCTCACTTCTTCAAACTTAGTCCTAAAACTTTTGACATCCCAGAGTGCTTTCTGGAACATCTGTATTTAAAGCAATGAGCCGTACATGTTTTCAGAGCTTTGCTGTTTTGGTTAAATGGGTTCTGTTTTTCCCTTTTCGGTCTTAATTATATTGTGTTAATCCAACTATCACTTTTCCACAGTATATTTGGCTGGTAGTGCTGCAGTCCCTTCCACTCAAATTCTGGATCCCTCTTTCAGCTTAACAGAGTTATTGACTTGCTATTTCTTTATCTTGCATCAGCAGCATTCCAAAGTTAAGTCAATAAGCACAAAAAGTTAATATGTATTCAAGTTAAAATCTATTACACAAGTTGCATAATAAAATTGGGAGGCTAGCAAAAATACAGGATTGTTTTCTAAGACTGGGTTAGTCTGTCTATTTGTTTTTGCATGCTTGATACATCAACAAAATTCTGCTGTGCTGCCCTAACAAGTAAAGTGAGTGATTCTGCTGTGGCCGACTTTGTAGCTGCTGTCTAAATCACCATGTACTGCACCACGTAACTCCATTTTGAAAGGCATTCAAACAGCAGCCATCTCAGATAGACCAGCTTTTCCTGAAATGAAATACGACTTTAATGCTTTATTTATGTTTGCGTTTCTTTTTTTCTCCCAAGTTAAAACTGCATCATAATAAAACAGGCATTTATTGAATTTTGTCATTTATATGACAACAAAACCCTCCAATATGTAAAGAAATAATATAAGAAAAATACTGCTGATCTTTTAACCATAGGAACACAAAAGCCTTTGTGCCCCACTTTATTTTCTGTATTGAACCTACACTACTTGAAAAACAGCTACCTGTTAAATTATTATCTTCAAGCTATTCTGCTGTACCCAGCCAAACATGTACTCTGCAGACATTGCCACAGGATACTCACTAGTTTATACACAAGAGGATTTGTTTATAATAATGGCTCAGTCATCTGGGAAACATGATGCAGTCAAATTACAGCACATTCTTTTGTCCAATGAAACAAATCAGGAAGCAAAAGGAACATAGGGACAGAGAAAAGAACCTAAACGACTGCAAGTAACATCTATTAAGTTGTATAAATCTTGGATTATAACCTATTAGCCACTATTCTTGCTTCATACATTTTGGAAAAGCAGGTTTCAAACCAACATGAAAACTGTGTGTTTGTTTGAGGGTCCATATATTCTCCAGGATTATTCAGAATCTTCCTTGTACTACACATTTTGACCGCATTGGCACCTTAGTGTAAGGACCCCATTTCCAGCTGTCGTTTTGCTGATGGCTGGGCAAGTTACAGGGACAGCACCAGCTGGGTCACTGCAGCTGCACCATGGCCTGGATGTGGACACTGCGTGCTCTACACATCTTGTCGACTTCCACCTCACGATCTCACAAGCAACTTGCTTTGCTATTGTTTGTGGACCAAACTACAATGGCAAGCAACTAGACTGTCTGGGCGAGTTAGAAAGCAATGAGGTTCACCCAGTGTCCTGCCAGCACATACCCAGCAGCCCCCTTTCACAAACACAGACATCTACTATGGCTGCATCAAGGAAATTCCATACGAACACCTCATCAGCCAAGAGTACTACCTAAGACTAAAAGCTTAAGAATAGGGTTATGTTGCAGGGAATAGTGTTTGCTCCAGATGTGCCCACATCTGGCAGAGTACACAGGTACACAGTTCCCACTGCAGTCTGTGGGGCACAGGTGGTAAATACTCTTGTGAGTCAGTCCTGCAATTAACGTGCCCTTTTCACATACATAATCCATATAGATTGTGCTGGGAATTCATTGTCAGTGCACAGTTCTGACTAAATAAGCAGGGTCGGGGGTTTTTTTGGAGTGTTCAGTCTCTAATACACTTATTATTTAGTTTTTGCAAGGGGAAAAGAAACCAAACCCAGGAAAGAGATCAAAAATACATTGCTATTCAACTGCTCACCACTGGGCAGTACAGAATTGTAACAGATTTGAGAAAGGTATACCCAGTAGGGCACATTTTAGCTGTGCTGGCAAGATCTTTCCAAAAGAGTAATTCACGGTTAAATGACACTATGAATTTAGTTTGACACTGTGAACAGCCTTCATTAGTCACATACTTCAGTCAATAATAATACCATTCAACTGTGAACTGATGACCAAAACCACCCTCCCTAAATTTACATGATGCATCCTAGAAATCATTATTTAATTTGCATTAAAGGAGTTTGTATAGCTTTTCCCCTTTCTCTAGCCACACCAAGATACATGAATTATCCTTTCATAGAATGAAGCAAGGGTAGATTTTACTAATTTTCTTAAGCACTTGTAATCCACACATTTATCTGCAAAAAAAGCAAGCCTCTAGAAGTCATGGGCCCCCACAAAGGCTTCAGGAAGCTCTTTCACATGAAGGTCCTGCAAAGTTAAACAACTAAATCAGAAAGCCCAATAAGGCCCAACAAGTCAGGCACCCATATGTCAATTTATCATTTCTGTCCACAACGACAGCTTTTGCTTAAAAAAGGAAAACCCACTGAGGAAGTGAACAATAACTGGGTAGAAAACTAAAGCTTTGTCTGTGTGGTGCATTCCAGCTCTCACTTTTCAATTTATAAATTCTGAAAGCAGAAGGATCTAAATCATCTTCCAAGGCATAAACCAGAGTAGGTAAATGGTTTTATACCTCTTGCCAAAGTAATGCTCAATATCTTCAAAAGAGCAACAAAACTGCAGAACTCAACCATCAGTAACTGTGTCATTCCATCCAAATCAAGAGCCTCCACCACCCACCACTTTTCTTGGGGCTTCTTCCATGTCTGTCCCCTTGGACTATACAGTAGATTCATAGCCCATTTTATCAAAAAATAATTCTATGGGTCTGACCTTAGTGAGAGTTTTTCAGACTAATTTGAAGCACTCCATTAACAGTTTTATTATTTAAGTGGCTTCCACTCTTCCCTTTGCCAACAAAAAGAAACTTTGAGAGATGAAAGATGTCTAGAGACGTACACGCTAGCTGTCAGCTGAGCAAGGATTCCCAAGAGTGGTCAGTGAAGACTAGACTCCTGAAGTAGTAGATGACAAAGGATCACACATTCCATGGCACTACAACATTTCACTTGAGTCACAACAATTCATACTAGTTGAAGAATTAACCTGATAACATTCTAGTTCAAATACTAAAACCAAAATAGAAAGCACAGTATCAGAAGTCACTGCGCTGTAATTCTCTGTTACAACCTACACAGCTATAAGGCACATAAATATGATGTGCATTTCCAGAACCAAAGAATTAAATTTAAATAATGTGGAAGACCACCTGTCAGAAATCACGTTTTAGATTCAAATGTAAGTTCTAGTTTTCGTATTATGCTATCATTTGATTTATTTTACAAATATCAGTGAGACAATCTTCCAGGAATTCCTCAGCTGACACAGATCTGCTCAAGACCCATCTACAGGAGAAACAAAGCCCAGCGTGAATACAAGTCCGTGTTATACAACAGAAAACGTGTTCCTGCATCTCATGTCAAGTAATACACAGCAGATTGCATCAGGGTCTACAGCACACTTGTACCAAGGACACTTCATGACTCCATGATGCAGTCATGACTTCATGACTTCATGTCTGCACTGGTGCAGACATACCAGTGACTCCTTCTGTGACAGCGGTGAAGTCGAGCATTAGTGTCACAAACTGGGATGGAATAGTCCCACTGACAGATCTTGGATGACCTCTGCTGCTACAGTCTCCATGCTCTCCTTCCAGCCATGAAGCATCTGAAAATCTTACCCATCTGAGCTGAGCTGCACCAGCCTTTAGAGCCACTCACTCATCCCTGCCATCCTCTCTTGTCCATTGTTCTGCTACCCAGCTGATTGTGGAACACGTCATCTCGTCACATAACTGCACACAATACAACTGGAAATACCCTGATTTAGAACAAAATTCAGTCTTCTTACCCAACAGCACATAACTCAAGCAAACAGTTCCTGAAGGCAGAAAGAAGAAATGATAGCGTGCCCACGCCCAGGCGGCCAGCTGCAGAGCAAACTTTACAACTGGCCACCTTACATGGGAGCAGGCAGCATTCCGAGCAGCAGACCTGCATCAACCACGTGCTGCCTGAGAATTCTGAACGGGGATCTCCCACTGGGAAACCCAAGCAGCACAAGAGTTGTTCCACTATAATTACAGCAAGAAGTAGGAAGATACTAATTTTACCACAAGGTTTCAAACAAACAAAAACCCCCAGGATCTTTTTATCATCTCTTTACAGCTAAACGGTGGTGATGACCTAAGCAGGAAGCAAATCAAAGTCATAGCAACTTTTCACATAACTCAGCTGTTGAAAAGCCACTGCTTTAACATTTTGTAGATATTAATTTTCAAACACAGCAAATAGACACACCCTTAATCATAAAACAAACGTCCTCTTACAGGCACACTATCAACCAAGCTCCTTCTGAGTCAATTTCTCAATTATGCAAACTTTGTTTCGCAAGCTGTCTCCACGACTGGAATTTTTGTTATACTTACAAGAGACAGCATGTAAAATCAATATAGCAAACAGCAATAAAACTTTGAAACTGCAAGACAGAAGTAGTGGCATGGACAGAAAGATTGATATCTTTACATTTCATAGCAATACAGAAGATACTTCCTTAAAAGGTTTTAAAGAGATGGTTTCAAACTGATCTTACATAACTTGTTGCTGCAACTTCAACCTTAAAGGAACTTTCTTTTCCTTTCTCTTCTCTTTTTTAACTATATTGCTAATAATAATACTGCAGGAGTTAGGCTAAAAGTCTAACTGCAAGACATATACAAAGTTGTGTGGTTTCAACGCCCTCAGTACTGCAACAGCATTGACAATGAAGACATTACCTATAGGAATGGTTTAGTTTACATTTAAAGATAGAAAACATTAATAGTGATTTACAATACCTTCCAAGTAACTTTGCTAAACAAACACTGTTTTATATTCCCTCCTCCCAGTATAAAAACTGCAGCTAATCAGGCCAAAATCAGAAATCCGAACTGACATAATAAACTTCAACTGTATCTGTAGTACATAAATTGCAGACGCGTAAATTTTATTTCTAAGCTATACCCATTCTACTAGAGCTTTGCCAATAAGTACTTGTGCTAGGGTTTAATAATATACTACTGAGCAGCAGTTATACTCTGCTGGTAAGACAATGGTAACTTAACTTTGAGTTATTAACACTCTTATGATCTCCTAATAGCTTTCCAAGATCTCCAGAACAACATATGAAAACACCTGATTATTTTAAAGTGAATTTTAAAGTGAATATTAACATATAAATTAAGAGGCAAATACAAAGCCAATGTATTAACATGTTACATTGAAAAATCAATGTGTTACTTAAAGAAAACAGAGAAAATATTTCACCATGATTTCAAAATGGCATAGGACAGAAAACAGAAGATCCTTCATAAGATAAAGACAAATGCTCCTCTCCAAAGCAGTCAAATAATTAAACACTTTTATCCTTACTAAATGTTGTTACAGATTGCTTGGTTACCCAAATAAATATTTAATTTAAAGGTATGGTGCCAAATTAATACTTAATTTAAATGTATGGTTCTGAGAGACTTTGCTTCCATTTGAAATGGACACTGTTGGCATATGCATGTCAAAGTAAAACTGAAGTAATATTAAAACAAGATAATCTGCTGGGGAATGTATATTTTATTTCCTTATTTTAAAGAATGGTAAAGAAAAATTAAGAAATATGTATCTATAAATCATAAACAGTAAAATAGTTGTCCCTGTGCTTGCTTCACTACTGTGCTGCACAGAGCAGTAATACTGCTCTTTCACTTCAGAAAAACTTAAGTGCTACAAGATAATTAAATTCTTACTCCTGCCAATTAACGTGTGACTGTCACTAGCTTTGCTTTTCCTGCACAGAAAGCAGTTACAGGGTAGGAAAGCTAAAAGTACACATTGCCTATCTTTAATTGAAATGCATTTGCCGGTGTCTGTTTCAGATAACCCTTCCATGGTTTTCAGCAGTTTTATCCACTACAGAGAGCACTGCCGCCTTCAGCTCTTACCACTGGTTTAATTGTTTACCTTAATGAAACAAATATGCCATAAAAGAATTGCAGTTGAGCAACCCTGAGCGGCATTGTGGTTCACAGTATATCAGTCATCCTTGGATAACACAAATTCAAAGTCATGACTTCCAGCTCCTCCTCCACAACTTTTCATTGGTCCATATTCAAAGACATGCAGAGGTAGCGTGTTTTCAAAACCAATTAAACCTGTTTATTGCTGAAAAAGGACTAAGCCGACCAACGTGTTGTATTCCTTCCCCTTCACCTAAAGCAGCATTCTGTGGCAAAGTCCAACTTTGGTATAATAAACTGGGTCAGAAAACTGAACAGACTTCAAACACTTTCAAGTTTTCTAGGAATGTGCTATATTAAAACAATAAGTTACTGAGGGTTGGAATGAGATAGAGGCCAAAGCAAACTTTAACCAGGTGATTAACCTGGAGACTTTGCAGGACTTCTTGCTGGCTGTGACTCAATCAGCAGGGGATTAATATTTAATTCATGCCAATGGGTTACTGTCTGAACTTGCACTGCATTGGCCTCAGCCAAGACAATCACTGTAAATACATCACACTTGCACAAATTGGCCTAATTTTAGTGAATGGTTTAGTAATTTTAAAGCTTATCTTTATAATTGCAAAGAGGAAAAAAAAGGAAGAAGCAGTGTTCTAGGTACAAAAATCCAACTAATTTCTTCTTCACAATCAATCACACACCCAGTGTTACAGGTATGGGTACACTTGGCATAATTTACTGGCATCTTCATCTGGACTTTCTATATTTTCTCTTTCTCCCTCAAGTTCACCCTTTTCTGAGCCTGCAATTGACTATTTTCATTCTCCTTACAAAGTCTACTGCATTCCAAAAACTTTCAAAGACAAACTCCAACAGCTTTCACTGTTTTGAGTTTTCTTAGTTCTACTGAAGGAACAAGTACAACAAAATTTTACAACTATGTATGAAAAACTCAAGTAAGGAATAATATGAATTGATTTTACTTAGAACAAATACTTCACTTAGGTCCTTCCACTTCTAGTGTTCCTCAACATCACCTCACAAAGTCCAGCATGTTCCACAAAGGTATCTGACATTTTTTTAACAAAATAAGCATGTTCAAGATGCTATTGCTACATTCATTTCAGTCGGGATCATGAAAGTAGCAGTACCTACCAAACAAGTATTTTTCTGCTTTGCAAATTTAAGAGGTAAAGAAAGCAAAAGAAATCAAAAGGGTATTCATGTCTAACAATAAATACAATAATAATTTTCAACCACTTCCTTGTCTTTCAGGGTTATATATAACCGACTGCATTTTTATTCAGGATGAGTATTATACCATCTCTATTTTTTTCAATTAAAAAAGAAAAAAGTAAGAGACAGCCAAAATTTATTCTTGCCCATGAACATTAGCGGGAAGTGTACACAAACCTTCCTAACCGCCCACACAGTCCTATGAAAATTTCTCAAGTTCTTTAAAGCACACAAGAACATCCAGCTGCCTTCTACAGACAATGAGTGTTCTTTTTTGTTCCAGTTTGGTCTCTTTCAAACATTTCCCAATAAACTTTCAAAGCCAATCTCTTTTCCAACTTTGAGAGCTAAAAATTAATTTCTTCAAGTCAGATAGTCAGGTTTTCTGAGACAATGAACTTGCACTTCCCCCAGTTTCCAATACAACTAAGTTCTTGGTAGATTTTAAAGACAAGCTACAGAACAGGATTCATATGATGGATATTTACTACACTAATAACAGTATCCAATTAGCTGTTCTCCTCAATGGATTGACAAGATCAGCTCCTGCTAGGCTACGTTCATTCCAGCCAAACATGCTACACTGCATTATATCTAACACTGGCTTAACTGAAAGATATTCTTTTGTGAGTTTTGAAGGAAAGAAAGCTTTACCAATACAGCTCGATATCAAAGCGAGCACAGAACTACTGGGAGTGTCAAAATAAATGCATTTTTACTTAAGGAAGTGCTTGTGCCACCCTCTCATCTCCTTCCTCCAAACCCGTCCTCCATTTTAGTAGCTAACAATCTATTCAGAAATATGGGCATTTCTGAATCTTATCCACATACATACATGAATAGATATATCTACAAATATCTTGATCAGATATTCCTATTCAATAAAGTTATTAAATCTCATTATCAAGAAACAAACAAACAACAAAAAAAAAAACAACAACAACCCAAAAAGCTCTGAGTGGGCTACTTGTTTGACTTTCCCACAGAATCTGCCCTCATGTGGAAATGAGAGGCTATTAGAGAATAAAAATAAACCCACTCACTTAACAATTTAATACAGCAGGACAAGAAAAAGAGAAGTATGTGTAATTCCTCATTAAAGCCCTCTAGACTGAAGAGATCACACAAATTGAGCTGGAGACTCTTCAGGACAGCTCTCTAGGTAGAAAAACCCTAACAGATACACTTGCATGCACACTCAATTATTTGTCTACTTGGTTTTGCCAATTGTTGTAATTAGTCTTACTTCCACTCTAGTGTAACCCACAGCTTCATTATTTGTGTTGGAAAGGGAATTCTTTTTGCCCTCTTGTTGTGAGGGTCAAAATTTAATAACTAAGGAGCTTTTTTGAGCTTTTTTACAAGGTTACAAGCAACCATTTCAATAACTTCACATTTACTGAAGGGAACAGCTACTAAGTCCTGCCTTCACAAGTGTGATTTGAAACATCCAGACCATTTGTTCCATTGCAATCTTTTTTCTTGGATGGTTTGAGGTCCATGTAAGCAACGTTTCAGCTCACCTCTGTATACAGAGGTGCATCCTATTTCCAGGCAGGAAGGTACAACAAGGGAATACTTTTTACAAGAATATTGCAGGCAATAGCTCTGCTAACTCCCACAGAAGTATGTAGCTGAAAGCAGAGGTTTTACACTCTGGTTAAGGAGTTCGATCAATCGCTGCACACTCACCTTTACTGGAATGACAATTGCTACCAGACACACAGACACTAAGAACACCCTTCCCATCTGCTGCCTTGCAAAATCTGAGGGGCTAAATGAAATTGTGTTCCCCCTTGTTCATTCTGAGTGAACATTTTATGGTACAGGGTATGTGAATTTTCCATTTAATGAATACATTTAGAACTGTATATCAAACATCATGATAAGTTGCTATCTAAAAAACACAGTGCCTTTTCAGGCAGGTCTGCAAGAGAAGAAACCAGCAGCTGCTGAGCTCAGATAGGAAAAGTGTAACAGGTGGCTTAGTAGAGAGGGTCTGGCAAAGCAGGCAAACGAGTAACAAAAGCAAGGTTTCTGGAAGAGAAGTCACAGTGGATTGGTGAAGAAGGTACAAAAGCATACATGCAGGAATTGGTCTGTCAAGAGTCCCTTAGGAATGAGACCAAAAGTGCCTGGATAATATAGGCAAAACCAAATTCACAGGGTGTTTACGTAGCACAGGCCAAGACAGTGATTTTTGCTGCAGTATTTTCCAACAAACTGAGGAGGCAAGGTGGAGGTCATGGCTGTGCTACCCAGGGCTAGAAAAACAGATGGGCCAAGCAGAGCTATGAGCAGCCCAAGACTTGAAAGGAACTGTATCCAATGAACAGAAAAAGGTACATCCAATACTGCTAAAGTGATAGTACCTGTAGGAAGTACCCACTTATATATCCTAAAGAATGGACAATGTTAGATGAAACTCTACTGCATAGCGTATATTGCACCAACACACACTAGAAGACCGTCAGAACACTTGAGTCTTAATTTTGCAGTAAAAAAAGAATTAAAGTAGATCCAGAACAAGTTTTAAGTATTACCTCTTTAGACCTAGCACTTTGTTGATAAGGATACGTTTCTATTTAAAAGCCCAAGAAAAGCACAATTATATAAATTTATAATGGAGTTCAAGCATGTTTTCAGTTATTCACATAGCTCTTGTGCAACTAGTTTGCAACACAACAGTACTGAACTTCCCCAGGCTTCGAGAGAAGAGGCTCCACAGCACACGAGTACAAACCACAAACACCTCTGAGCCTCCAGGACATTCGCCCTAGGAGAGGCCAGCCCGGCCCCGTGCGCTCTGTGCCCAAAGCCCTGGCGGGGCGTTTCCAGCAGGCGGAGGTGCCGGGGCGCTCCCCGGCCGGGGCAGCCCAGCTCGGGCTCCTCGGGCTGCGTGTGCGAGGCTGATCCGGACCCGAAGGCGAACCCAGAGCCGCCCCGGGACAGCGCGTGGTTGTGCAACAGCCCCGTAGCGGGCCCGGGCTGCAGCAGCGGGAAGCGGCGGTAACTCACCCGAGTGCGGAACGGGAGCGCTCGGGCCCGCCGGGGGCAGCGACTCGAGGCTGCACCGGGTTTGGGCAGCCCCTCCGGCGCCGGCACCTCCCCAGCCGCTCCCTCGGAGGCGGCTCCGGCCCCTCGCCCTGCCCGGCCCTCCGCGCGCTGCCGAGGCTGCGGGCGGCGGCTGCGGGCGGCCCTCGCTGACCCCGGCCCGGCCCGGCCCGGCCCGGCCCCCCCGCGGGGAGCGGGCGGGGGCTGCGCGGCCCCGCCCCTACCGTGACTCAGCGCGTTCCGGGGGGCGGGGCGGCGCCACGTGCTCCGCGGGCTCGTGACGGGCGCCCCGCCCCTCGCGCCGCGCCGGCCGGGCCGCGCTGCCCGGGGCCGCGGGCGCCGCTCTCACCTGCGCGGCGGCGGCCGGCTCGATCTCCATGGCGCGGGGCCGGGGCGTACGGCGGGGCCGGCACGGCGGAGCCGGCACGGCGCGGCGGCGGCTGGCCCGGCACCGCCCGCCGCTTCTCTCAGCGCTGTTTGGGGACGGGGCCGCGCCGGGACGGTGGCCGCCCCCGCGCTCCGCTCCGCCCCGGCCCGGCCGCGCAGCCACTCAGCGCCGGCGGGACCCGCGGAGGCGGCGGCTTTCCCGGCAGTGGCGGCGGCCGTGCCGGGCACCCCGTCCGCGCTCCCGCGATCCAGCGCCCGCGCCCGCCGGGCAGCCCCTGCTCCGGGTGCCGTCGGTGAGTGGAGGAGCGCCGCTGCTCCGGGCGAGGCCGGTGCGTTCGGCGCTGGAGCAGGGAGCACTGCCGGCAGCCCGGCGGGCAGCGCGGAGGGACGGCAGAGCTCCGGGAAGAACCCCGTGTGCGCCGGCTGCCGCTGCCGGACAGGGGGTCCCGAACGAGCCGTCCAACCAGCCGAAAAAGACATCGGGAGATTCGGGGTCGGCAGACACGAAGTGTTTGGAATTGGTAGCTCCAGGCGAGGTTCCCCTCGGAGCGGCAGTGGTACTAGTCCTGATACCATTTTGTCAACTTTTTGCCTTTTTCGGCTATTTAATATGCAACACATATTAACAACGCGCCAGAGCCCCCAGCACTCTTCAGGAGTAAAAAAGCACGTGTCAGAGCATGGCCAGAAGTAAGGCGGAATGCTTTAGAGCCGATAGGCCACAGGCTGGCATCCTCACGCGTGTCAGAGTTACCAAGTTACTGCAGTGTCTTATCTTAAAGCACCTGTCATTATATGGTAAACTACATCACTCAGAGAGCAAGCTGAACTCCCATTGAAATGAGTTAATTCAGTGCACTGAATACCACTTTGAAAAGGGTCTGACTGCTGCCATTGCATGTGTAGCCTGGCTGACATTATATGACAATATATACCTTTCAGATGATCCTTCGGTCACTCCTTGAGCCCATTTCTGAGGCTACTTTCAATGATCTAATTGAATCAAATAGTGTGGAGTTAGGACACTCTTACTAAACCTGGTAAATCTCCCTATTCCTTTATGGGTGCTTAGTTTCTGTGCTTTGCGCTGGGTCTCTCTCAGACCCTGCTTTGGGTATGCACAGCTGCTGAGCTGTTAGTGCCATTTAAACAGAGCTAGGGTGAAGATCTCATTTTCAGGTTTGCCCTTCAAGGTGCAAGAGTGTGACTTTACAACTTAGAAACCGAAGCAGGCTGTTGGAAGTTAAAAAACTTCTTGAATGCAGCTGATGCCAGCTCCTTGAAAATTATGTTTTTATTAAGTACCAGCTTTTGACATTTTCAGTATTGTAAAAGAAACAATAAGTAGACCACCTTAGCACAAAAGGAGTAATACCCAATATCAGTTCATGAAAAATGTTGTGAAGCTATAAAAGTGTCTTTCCTACATGCTTTATTTAAAAGAAAACAAAATAAAAGAAAGTGTGACTCTTAGGCATTGGCATGGGTTGTATTGTAGTGCAGAAATAGTATACAGAGCCAAGCAGCTTGCTTGGAGCCTGGGGTGAAAAAAAAATGGCAAGGACACTTTCTGGTCAGGCCATATAAAAGAGCATTGACTATGTATTTCATTTGTGTTCCTTGCTTAATTTCTTTTCTCCTTTCTTCACACCTTGTGCTCAAGCAGACCAGCACTTCATTTCTAATGAGAAGGCAGTCATCCAAAAATCAGCTTAATGAAAATGCTGCATCTCACTGGATTATTCCTGCTGTACACCGCTGAGGAATGAGGTCTATGACATTATTTCTGAAACAAAGTACCCTTAGTACTTTTGTGATGCTGTTATTTTGTGTTACCAGACAATCTGAAATACCTGGAAACACAGATTGGTTTGTGAGTTGCCCTTTATAGATTTTTATATAGTAAAGTTTTGAAGAAAATGTTTTCAATTAACATTGCATCTTTTTGGTCCTGGAGTTCATTTGGGATATAGTAACATTCCCATGTAGTATATGTGGAGGAATATGACCCCACACGTAGTGCTCTGGTCTCTGCTTGTTAAGTATAAACTTTGACCACAAAAGAAAAATCCAAATGCTTTTTCTATTTGCCCTATTCCTGTTTGTATACACTCATTTACCTTATAAAAAGTACCGATTCTAGATTTATTGACACTCATTATTGCAATATTACATTTTATATGCAAATGAGATACGTATAATTTCTGGGAAATTCAAAGTAGCTGAAGTAGTATATTCAAGAACAACTCGAGGTGGTACTTTACAAAGGATAGAGAATGTTACATGTTGCCATTTTGATATTAGGCATTCTCATTCCTATTCTTGCATTAGACTTTCTCTCAATTGTAATATTTAGAAAAATATTTATTTTATTATCATAATTTATTCTGATATACTTTCAATTTTATTCAAAATAATTTTATGTGCATATAATTTTATGTTAATTTATATTACAATATTTATGAAACTTTGTAGTGCCACCTACTGCTGAAAAAACAAAGTTTTAAAAAACTTGCTAGTTTTGGCACCTTCAGATTAAAGAGCGATGTAAAATAACAACTTTCAAACCTCTGAAATATGTTGGAGACAAGTCCTGACTTGCCAAGTCAGCTTCAGTCACTGAAGTTCTGACCTTTCAACCAGTGACTATTTTGACCAAAACTCTAATGAGAAGTGACTCTGAGGATCTGGGATTTTGACTAGAAGTTTTTTTGATGTTGCATTTTTAATAAAGAATTTTATTTTAAAATTAGTCCCTATGATGTCCCTAGAAAAACACTGATGAAAGAAATCAGTGAAGCACCATTTATTTTTCACTCAGTAGTAGGGAGCCATCCTCTGTTTTACAGAGTTCTCTGCATGAAGTGTAAACCAAACACCCTGGAATGAGCATCACATGTGACAGAAGCTCTGTTCCCTTCTTACATCACAGAGTCATAAGATGGACCATAGATCCCTGCTTGCTAGTTGGCATAAGGTGGCATGTTTTCAGCCACCATGGCTGCAATTCATCTTCCCTAACCCCTAGCATCTAAAAGTTAGGTGAGGTTAACATACAATCTGAAGTACAGTACTGGTTCTTTCATGTCTTCATGGAGAAGACCCTGTCTCTATGACTGGTGAAATAGTTACCATATGCCTACAACCTTTGCCCACATCCCAGACATTAAGTGCTGGTTATGATCTCATTCCTGGGAACCATGGAAACACAGGAAGTGGTAAGACCTTGTACATGAGTATGAGTAAATAGAATATAGACCCTTAATCTTCCTGAGGAAGTTCAACTTTAAATTTGACTCAGAGGAGCCAGGAGCAGTTGATCTGCTGGTACTTGTCTCCTCCTGTAGAATAACAGGATTTATATATAATAGGACATTGATATGATTTGAATGCATGATTTTCAGGGTTTCTGTCTTTTTATGGCTTGATGACCTAACCTTAGAAATCAACTTCCTTTCAAGTTGAAAAATTCTTGAGAACAATGCATTAAAACAGATAAAAGATAACACAGGGATGTTTTAGCTATTGCTGAGCAGTATTTGCACAGTGTCAGGGCCTTCTCTGTTTCTCGGGCTGCCCCAACAGGGAGCTGACCAGGGGTGAACAAGGAGTTGGGGGGGGACACAGCTGAGACAGCTGACCCCAACTGACCACAGGGGTATTCCAGACCATATGACATTGTACTCAGCAAATAAAGCTGGGAGAAGGAAGGAAAGGGTAATGTTTGGACTGGGGGTGTTCCTCTTCCCGGGTCACCAGTACTTGTAGCGAAGCCCTGCTTTCCTGGAGATGGCTGAATGCCTAATTCCTTGTTTTGCTTTGTTTGTGTGTGTGGCTTTTGCTTTCCCTATTAAAATGTCTTTATCTCAGCCCAAAAATTTTCCCACTTTTACCCTTCTAATTATCTCCCCCATCCCACTGGGGTAAGTGAGCATGTGGCTGTGTGGGGCTGAGCTGCCCTCTGGGGTTAAACCATGACAGTCCTGTTTTGGTGACCCACTTGGGGTGCAAATGCTTTGAGGTAATGACAGGTTTGGATAGAGTTTGCTAGACTGAATTTATAGCTCTTGTGCTATTTAGCTATTAATTGGCAGGGCGCTGTGCTTGCTCTTTCTCGCCCTGTTGTGCGTTAGTCTAGAGCTTGTTAGTGGCTTCTTTTCACTCTGCCTGTTTGCTATAGGGCTTATCATCCTACCCAGCTGTGCCTGGGAGCATTTTGATAACAGCTGTGGCCATGTGCCAGGGCTGGCCCGTGGCCTGGACATTGCTGCTGGGCCAGGCTGCAGCTCCAGTGTCAGCTTGAATTGAAGGGACTTGACCTGTGGATAAGGCCGTGCAGGAGCAGGACAACCTGAAGTATGTGTGGATGTGGATAAGACCATGTTGGAGCAGAAGCATCTGTGGCCATGAGTATGTCTACAGCACAGCAGGTACACCCCTGAAGAGACTGTGGCCCTTGGATAAGGCTGTGCTGGAGAAAGTGCACCTCACAGTGACTGTGGCTGTACGTAAGGCCAGGCCACATCAGCTGTACCCTGGAGAGACTGTGACCCATGAGTATGTCCACTGGAGCAGAGCCAAGGGTAGGAGTCCAAAGGGACCAGAGATGGAGACTGTAATGGATACACCTTTAAATTGTTGTAAACTATGATCTGAGTTGCATGTTACAGGATTACTGTAGCAGGAACCACTGCCAGTGGAGAACAAACCTTGCAGAAAGTGGGGCATGTGAAGCAGTGAGCTGACCTGAGCTGGCTTTGGTGCCCAGTAACTCCACACAACACAGCACCTCTCTGGTCCTGAGTGACCACCAGAACAAATGGAGCCTAATGTCCTGGACTAAATTAATTCAATGGACATTTCACAGGCGATTTATGGACATTTTGCAGGGAATGATATCTGTGAAGATATCAAAGGATGGGAAAGAGGAAGGTGGCTAATGAGGATCTGTTGGATAGTATGGGACCTGAGTATGATGTAAATAGTAGGGAATAAGGTGTAGAGATTGTACTGGCTATGGCCGGGATAGAGTTAATTTTCTTCATAGTAGCTTGTATGGTGCTATGCTTTGGATTTGTGATGAAAACAGTGTTGATAAAACACTAATGTTTGTGCTTCTCATGTGACACAGGCAACACCTGCACTGTGACCAAGGAGGAAGGATGAGCACTCTCACTCTTGGATAGGTATTTTGCTCATATGCAAAGTGTACGAGTTACAAGTTAATGAATTGCGAGTTATGAATTAGGGAACTTGCAAGTTAGAAACCTCATGACTGAAGTGATGAATTAGTGAATTCATGAGCTAGACTAGTTTGTACAAAGGGGACTGAGCCCTTCTTCGTCATGTTTGCTTTCTTTCCTAATGAGCTTATAAAGTTTAATTTGCAAAGTACATTATCCTGTGAATTTGACAGATCCAAATAGACTGTGACAGATTGAGTAGTCTGTGGCCCTTCTCCCTATTACCTGTCCAAATATTTTAAAACAGAGGCAAACAGGCAGTGACTAGGGATGATCCTCTGAAAGGAGTAGGGAAATCCTTCATAATACTTAAGTTCTGTGTACCTTGTCTACCGCACATTCTTCTTGTCCTTTAAGGGCTTCGCCAGAGACCCCTGGTGGCTGCTCTTTTTTCCCAGGGAAGTTATAGTCCACTTAGTCCTTCCCTCTTGTTTCACTCACTATGGACTATGGACTTTTAGTGTTAATGTGTGTCAGCCTAAATAACTAAAAGCAATGCACACTGTATCCCAGAAAACTAGAAAGGTTGAAAACGTGCTTCTTCCATCACAGAGAAATATGCAAACTCAAATCACAGTCAGCAGGAAAATGAATAAGCTATGTGGTGATAACCATGTGCAACAAAATGGCATCATAAAAATGAAATTATTTAAAGTAGCATTCAAATCACACTGACTCATTGATTTAGTTTCCAGTTACACAGAGGTAATTGTATTAACAAACTGCCTTATTCAGTTTGGTGGGAAAACAATGGAAAGTTTTATTGTCCTGGCATCTGCAAATAATAAATAATGTGATCTGTGCACCCAACCCAACTAGAATCCTAATGCTTGTTTTACCCAGGGCATACTACAATATCAGTATGTCTCAGATGGAAGATACTTCTATGATGTTCTGGAGCCAAGACAGTTCTGGAATAAATCTAGAATAGAATAACTGTTATAGAACTAAATATTGAAATATGCTAAAATAGATAAAGGAACTTATTCCAGAATTAATGACCCTGTATATATTACTATTTAAAATACGAGTTCAGTTGTGTGAATAGAAATGGTTGCAGCCTGTACTGCATTGAATATAGTGGGAAGAGTTTTAAAAGACTTCGTTTTGTGACTTCAAGTGCTGAAGCCAGACTAACTCTAAATAAACATATTACAAAGACTGTAAAGTGCATCATGGGCTTTATTAGAGTCAGAACCCCATGTTTGATACACTGTTGAACTCCCCACCATCTTCCAAGTGTTGGAATACAGTTATGCCATAGGTGAGCTGACCCAGCTCCTGCCTGCCTTTCCCTTTAAATTCTCAAGTGTTCCCAGGAGCCTAGATTTTTCTGAACTGCACGCTGTTATTGTTCATGGAGCTTTTGGTTGCCCCTTCCACACCCAAAAAAAGTCCAGAAAGTGTGAAAGTGAGAACAATACAGAGGTTTCCTTGACTTTCATTTTCTGATGCAAGAGGTAATACAAGCATTGGTAGGATATCTGTCCTATCGAAATATTTTAGTATATTAAATCTATACAAATAGAACTCTTAACAGAAACTGTCTTTAATCTATAGTTTGTTCGTAACCTCTTCTAGGGAATACCCTCCTTATCTTCTAAATCTTCATTCTGTACGTCCTCTGCAAAAAAAAAGTGTTTGCTGAACAGGAAGACCCTAAGTTATTTACTGTTCTGATTTTCAGAGAGAATGGGACAAGCTGGCTGCTTTACTGCTCTTTTTTTTTTTTTTTTTTTTTTTTTGAGATTTTCCTCCTGATTGCCACATGACATAACTTGGGAATATAAAACGTTGTTTACTTCCTCAGCCTCTTGTCATGCCCCACATATTCTGGTAATGGAGCAGGCAGTTTGTCCTTACCAGGTTTAAAATCTAAACAATTGGCTGTCTTTATTCCCACTGTTCTGCAGGAGTTGCTCTTGGAGCAGCCACACAGGTGGGATGCTGGCCCAGGATAATGAAGACTGAATCTGAATGGGAAGCAATATCAAACAGTCAGTGTGGTCCTTAGCACTGGACTGGACCGTGTGCCTCATTTTTATCTAAATACCTGTTAGAAACGTGGGAGGTTTGTCTCTGGGAGTGAGTTTCTGAGAAAACAAAACCTAAGCTTAATTCTCAGAATATGTAAATGCAACCCTCATTTTATGCACTCTGGGGATCTGCTACCAGAGTAATTTTGTGGCTGCTCAGCAGCAGCAGCTAACAAAGCAGTGTCAGGATCTCTGGCAGGCCATGACCCACTAACCCCTTTTTTCTACTTTCTGTATCTAAATACCTTGTTCCAGAAGAAGTCATCCACTATGAGTTCCCCTTAATCACCCTTAAAGGTTTGGACAAGTTAAACATATGCACATATTTCCAAATAAATCTGGCCTCCAGCCAATGACTGTTTTTTCTGGCTTTTTTCAGAATTCTTTCTCATTTATCTTGTCTTTTTGACAGTGTTGGGGATACAATAGAATATTTTATGCCTAAATGGAAAAGAAAATTACTTAACCTGATGATGTTACAGCTTTTCATGTGGAATCTAAAATGACATTGCTCTTTTGCCTTGCTATATCCTGTGCCAACTCGCATCTAGTTGCCAAGGAAGAAGGACAGTTTCCCATAATTTTCTTTTCCAATTCATACTTTTCAGGCTATTTGTTCCACTGAAAGATTATTTGGATTATTTGTACACTATTTATCAATCTGCCTTATTCTAGATCAAAAACTACCACTTTTGAGTACATCATTTCTTTACACCCCATCTAATAGTTCTTCATCGGTATTTGCAGGTTTTTGAGACATACAATTGTAAGTGTCGGCAGCGTTCCGAAGTTTACTTCATTATCCTGATGAAAATATTAAAAAAAAATCAGTCCTCACCCCCGTATCCCTCACACCCCCAAACATCTCCTCACAGTTCAATGTATCCTGTCTTTGCAGCTCTGTATTGAGGTTCCCAGTATACACTGGGGTTTCCAGCACAACATAAACCACGTTTAAGAGAGACAAGCCGATGTCAGAGCCAGAGCACCACTTTGGAAGTTGGCAGAACGAGACAGCTGGGCTGTACGCAGCCTGAGAGCTTCCCAGGGAAATGCTTTGCTGCTGGCAGGGTGGCAGTGGCAGCAGCAGCAGCAGGACAGAAGGAGGCCAGAGACACGACAGAACTGCGTATGTGACTGGCAGAAGACTGCTGCCAAATGGTCCTAACACAACCCACCCCAAATGATTGTAATCCTCATTTGAGATTCAGCTGCACGGCTGATAACGCTGCCACTGTTAAGAGCTAATTGTGCTCAAAGGAGTTGCCCTGTTGTTCCTAGAAAGCCATGGAGCAGTGGCGCCGCTTCTACACCCCTGCATGACGCGAGGGCAGCTGGTAAGGAGCCCGCAATGCCCCGGCACTGCAGCACCAGCACGGAGCCGGGCACTCAGCGCCTGCGCTCAGGGCACGGGTGTGCTCAGCAGCTCGCGGCTTGCGCAGCAAACCCAGCTGGGATTCATTTTCCAAGTCAAATCTCCACAAAATAGGATTTCAGACCTTTAAAAAAAATCTACTACATTGCATCTGCTGCCTTCTCTTCAGCCATTCCTTTTATAAATCTATCTGAACAGATCGCTCAAGTTTAAACAGTATTTTTTTTTAATAAGACCATAGTGTTTGTTGATTGTGGCCCTAGAACTTTCCAGATGTTGAGCAATCACTGTGCAATATTTCTAGTAATACTCACTAGGAACAGAAATTATGCTTAGGAGAGACTGATGCCAAGTACCACTCCTTTTCCTTGTGAAAATTGGTGAGATGTTTTGTTAATACATGTTTCTCAGCTTTCCACATCTATTGTGGTGATGATTTATGTTGTAATTGCAATAAGCGTATCACGTGCTCCAGAAACTATAGCAGAATGCAGCTACTCTCCCAATGCAGCAAATATAAATGATTGCCTGTACTCATTTGCAGTTTCTTAATCAATTGATTAAGAATCTGATTTTCCATCAAGCTCTCTGCACAGTCACAAAAGCTGCTTTTCTTAGCATGCAGTGTGTGTTACCTTTGCTTGCAGACTGTTTTCAAGTGCAACAAGAGCTGGAGGTGTGTTGCTTGATGGAAACAAGTCCACTGAATGTGTATGTTTTGCCTTGGGGAGCTGACAATACCAAGCAAAAAAAGTAGGCCTGGAGTAGCCGCCACGCTGTAATTCAAGATGTTCAGGACCTTTGCAAGTCTTCTTAGCTTACTACGCAAACAACAAAAATGAGAACTTTTTGGAATGAGATTTTGCTGCAGTTCGCGCATGTAATTTTTTCTCTGCTAACACAGTAAGTTGGCTGTATTAGTTGGCTAGCTTTGATAAACTAAATTCCTGGGACTCTGCCTGACTTCCTTGCAAAATTTGAAGCTGTTTTTAAGGAGATTCAGTGAGAAAACACAGCACAGTGAATTTCACTAACTTCAGCTGGCTTGCAACGGAAAGGCCTGCAGTTACCCCCAGGCATGAACTTGATTACATGAAGAATAAAAAATACAAAATAAATCACATGCTTTAATTCTAAATTACATTATTTGATGTAATAAGAACTTCCATACCAGATAAAATCTAAATTAGTTGTCTGCCAATAGTAATTCCCAGATGTCTCTGAGGAAATTGCCCTATTCTTCAACCTCCTTTCCCCCCTCTGCAAGTATAATTGATAATTATGTAACAGCCTGACTGTAGGGGAAGTTATTTTCCAACCTCAGGCTGGTGGCTGATTTATGCCCTGAACTGTGAACATTTATATCCATTATGAATTTTTATCAGCTCCGATCTAACTCCCCTCACAAATGTATGAATATGTATGTATAACCTTTTACTGAATCCTGCTAAGCACTTGGCCTCAATGATACCATTTGCCAGCATGTTTCACAGGCATATTACTTTTGACTTTAAATATAACACCTTTTACTTTCATTATGACCATCAATGTTTGCTTGGGGAATGTATCAGTGATAGGGATAACTTCCAATACCCTTTTTCCCAGTAACTGCCTCCTCTGAACAGCTCTCAAGCCTCAGCTGGATCCTGTGTGCCTGTGCTGGACCAGAAGGTAACAATCTCCAGCCTGCCAACATTTCCTGCTCCATCCCTCTTAGTCCAGACCTCACCTTTACATTATGGGTTGATGACAGGCAGAAGGATGATTCTTGCAGTAAATGAAAAGGTTAAAGTGTCATTAGGACTACAATAATTCTGCTGCACCATGACTTCCTGAATTTGCGGGGATCATTACATTTTAATGTCAAGAGAAGAGTTTATTTTAGGGAGAAGAAGTTGTTTTGGACTATGGGAAAGACATTAGTTTTGATTTGTGTTGGGTCAGGTCAAAGAGGTGCTTTTGTAAAATACTGTGGAGGGAGGACTTAATCTTGGGGTGGGCTATTACAGCTACATTTTATCACAGGAAAAGGGTAGATTATGTTTGCTTTGGTGGATATTGGTTATTCCTGGTAAAATAAGGTTGGATTAGGAATGATTCTGAATAGAATTTTTTTAAAGAACTGTTTTACCTAAAGATGGGGTTTTACCAAGTGTCTACATGGGCTGACTACTGCTAGTTTACTGCTGGTTTTCTTTACTGCTAGTAAAGAATAGTTGGGTTTTGACTAGAGGCAAAAGAAGATGAGACAGACTGTAGGGAAGATGATACAGAAGCAGCAAGAAAAAACAGTGTTTTCCTTCTCTCATTCCTGAGACATTACTGGTGGCACCTGCATTCACAGGAATTTGAAATACAGATAATTACCAGGGTTGCCAGAGGGAAGGGGCACCCTTGCAGGTAAAACCTTGAAAAAGCACCTGCAATGAAGAGAAGACAATGAGACCAACTTCAATGGCCCATGCATGAAAAAATAGGAGTTTGTGAATCCTCATAACACACTCTATGTGAGGAACTATTCTTGGGCTGGAAAAGTTCATTTATTAAGAACAGGGATATATGCAAAGCCAAAAGAGACATGTGGGGTGGTTACAACAGACAGTTGGCAGTAGCTCCATACAGTGACCACAGTCAGTATTAAGCATCTGTGGACTTAGCCACAAAGCTTCAATTTTGGTGTAAATGCTTTAGTTTGGGAGTGCGTGCTGAGATATGGTCTCTTGTTGGTTCACTTCATTATATAATGAACAGCTCTGAAGTTTTTATTTGGATTAAAATTTCCCTGGAACTCAAGTAATTTAGATCTGAGGTTTTGGCTCTGGTCCCTTCCGAGCTTGTACTCAATATAAATTACTCTCCTAGAACCATGACATGTTCAATTTATCCTCCATTTTAGATGGCTGAAAAGGGCATGCATAATTCTGTGCGTGCCACACTTTCTGTAATCTACTGTGACAAATAGACCAAATGACTGAAACTGCTAGGTAATACACTTTATTTTAGTCATGAACCCACACTCAGCTGTAGTTTAAATACCAGGCATTTGAATTATTTGATTTGAATCAATGCCAAATTCAATCTTATGCAAACTCAGAAAGAGAGAGGGAAAAGAAGTCCTGGTATTAACCCAGTGATTTATGTGTGGGAACGTAAGGCCTTAACAAGCAGCAATTGATCCAATTGTAACAACAGGAGTGGGCCACCATGAAAAATCTGACAACTTTTCATTGGAGCTGCTGTGATTGAGGGGTTGGGAACATGGTGATCCTTTTACACACAGATAATGACCGCAGGGACCAGGATTCCCCAAATTCCACCTTCTGTCAAAAACACTGGTCAAGCTCAGTACACCATCTCCACTCACACTGGGAGGACCTCCATGGTGCAGTACAACAGAGGATAACAAGTATTCCCATTCTGGAGAGAAAACCAGAAAATAGTTATATCACACCTCTCTGAGAAAAAAAAGTATTTTTTTCATGATCTAATTCCTAATAACTATGTCAAATTAAGAGCTGTATCCAGAAATAATGAACCTTGAATGTTGAGTTTTGATCTCCTGGATCAATCTGATTTGCCCATTAGTTTGCCATGAGTTTAGATACAGGGAGGCAAAGTCACCTGAACATTCCCCATGGAGAAAGGAAGACTACCTAGAATTTTGTCAGCATTAGACATCCCATAGGGATAATGACTTCAAGGATTTATTTTATACTCTTAAATATTACTATTTTTCTAAGGGCTCTTTTCACTATGTAGCAAGGCCATGTTTGCATAACCAAATGTTAGGAAAGGCAGCCAAAACAACTTCTTAGCTACACCTACTAATTCCAGTATTCAGCTCAACCCAACCAAAGAGGTTTCTGGGTAGTGGCCTTGAAAGCTTGTTACTGCAGTTCTCTGTACCCACTGGTGCCCAGAGTAGCTCTGAAAGAGCTTTCTCTGAAGTTACACACAGAAAGGTCCAACTCCTTGTAGCTCTTGAAGCAATTTTCTCCTCAGCCAGAGACCTATCCTCTCATTTGATGCCTCTCAGTGGAAATGTTTTTTCTCTCAATTGTCATGCCCAAACAGTTGTCTGCTTTGTTAGTTTTTTCACAGAAAGGCACCTGTTCAATTTTAGATACTGTTCAGCCTGTTCCACTTCAGTGGTCTGCACTACTCCTCCGAGAGCCCTGAGCTCTCCACATATTTCAGGCTGCCAGCTCTCCTATGTGCTTTTCCCCAGCAGCCAATTTTGCTCTGAAGCTCTTACAACTGAGCCAGCTTCCATTCCTTCATAAAGGGATACCCTCTTGTAATTGCAATTGAGGAGTTTCATAAGAGGCTTTTAATGTCTCCAGAGGGTTGTTGTGTACAATGAAAGCTTGAATTAAGCTTTACCTAACACTTGTTCATGCAATACTCATTTATTGGCAAATTGTATTTGTTTCTGCTGTTGACAAATACTTTCAGGTTTATTTCTAATGCCCCAATTACATGATTAGATTAATATAGGCCTCAATAAAATGCTGTATGCTTAGTTTGAGTAGCAGGAGCATCTCCAAGCCTGAATCACTAGTATGTACACTGCCATCTTGTGTTCTGAAGTTCTAGATAATATAAAAATTCACAATATACATAGAGCTGTTCACAAAATAGGAGTTAGCTATATGAGTGGAATCTGCAAGGTTATCAAAAGATGTTTGTTGTAATTTCTTTCTCTTTTTTGTAAAATACAAAATAGTCATGGAAAGAGCAAGTCTGACTGGTAACTCTCAATCCATCTGTTCTAAGGATCTATTCCTTTTAATTAGTGATTTGTGGGTAACCCAGTGAAAAAAAGAAAAAGGCCACAGAGAAAATTCTGCTACCACCAAGCCATTCTCTTTTTTCCAGCATTAAGGTCCAATACAGACTCCAAGGCATAGCTCTGTTGCAAGGCAACCTCTGAACTGGTGTGGAGTTTCCAGAGCAGTTGTATGCCAAATGCTTCTCTTCTGCCAAAAAGGGGTATGAGAGAAAAGAGGGAAAACTTATATTTTTAGCTAGAATCTCTCCCTTTGGAGCAACCATGGTCTGAACACAACTAGATCATCACTGAGCCTGCTCCAGTGCTCACCAAAGGACTGGGCACTTGGTTGCAAGAGGACTTAAAGTGACATGCACTTACAAAATGAAGAAAGTGAATCTAACATCTTTGTCCTAAAGGGTTTATTGAAAACTGGTTTCAAAACACAAAACCAATGACATTTTGGTGGATGAAATAAGTACTGCATACTCTTTCTCTAAAAATGATCGTTCCTTCATAACATGCTAATCAAAGAAGCCTTTTTGTACATTCATACTTCCAAGTGCTTTCACTGTATATAACAGTATTTAGGTCTGCCTTTTTGTTATGTTTTTATAAAGTTTAGCTTCTTTCTTTTGTTATTTATTATTGCAAATATGTAGGAGCACTCTCAAACACAGTTTTGAACAATGGCTCTATAAAACCTCAAAGATTTATATGCCGTTGTTGTTGCCTGAAACAAGCATAAGCAAGATAGGGAAAAGGGTGCAAAAGCAAATACTAAGCTTAGAGACACCTGGGGCAGGCAGGAAATACTAAAAGCATATCAAGGTAACAGATGCCAAGGTAGAATGGCAGAGAACATTAGCAGGGCAGAGAAGCACTCTCAGCCTTACTTGCTCAGACATTTGCCTGAGTTAGTGGCTTTCCATGCCACAGATTTTTCTTTCCACCTATTTGGCATTTCTTAGCCCATTTGTACATACTTGTTTACGTGAACTTACACTATTATTTGCCACCTTTGAAAGGAAACACTTGTAGCACACATTATTGTCTGTGGCAGGTAGGGTTTCTGTCTCCTAAGGTTATTTTTTTATCCCTTACATGCATAATATCCCATGACACAGAGTTTAAAGAACCTCCCTTTCTTGTGACATGAGCAGTTATAATGACTTGAAAGAGCTTTTGCTTGTTTAACAATACTTGTATAATACTTTACTGCTTTATAAACTTGTCTTCAAAAAGCAACGTGTGTATTGTGGTCTGGTTGCATAACCTCCTGCTCAGTAACGGGAGAACATTCAAACTGTTTGCACAACACATTGCAGTCAGTGTTTAAGTAATGCAAAAAGCTTATTGAAAAGGGCTTTGTCATTTCAAAATCTGGAATGCTTTGCTCAGATTGTTAATGCTATTTTATTTACTTTATCTGCCCATAAGATTCCTGCCAGTTTTCTTAGTTTTCTAGTGGAGAGTCATACTTCCTTACTATATATCCTTTGCTGTGTCATTATCCAAGAGATTTTCAGATAGAAAAACTAATTGGCTACATATGAGGAATAATAAAACAGTAACTCCAATACTGCTAGAGGTTATATAAAATTAAGCAGGAAACTCTTTTCTGTAATCTCTGTTCTACTGTTACTTTGATGGGATTGTGCATTTACCTCCCTGGTGATTGAATAGCACTGGCTATAATAGTTATGGCAAAAGCAGAAGAAGGAAAACTACTGCAAACAGAGCAGGTCTGGGAGGAGAACTGATGTCTTTTGTGTCCTCAGTTCCTGGAGATGTTGGCTGACAAAGCCTGTGACTGTTCAGTCTAAGCCTCTCCAGCACCCCATGCTCCAGCTTTGAGCGTCTGCCAACAGTTGCCATACTGTGTTAGACTGCATCGTGTCCTAGCAATGGATGAAAGTTTGTCGTTTCCATTCCCAATTTGCTTTCCATTAGCTAGTCCATTTTGTCACTGTGGGACCTTCACTGATGCTAGAAGATGCCTGTTCATCAGCTGGCCCATGCTGGTAACTACCTACCAGCAGAGATTAGTGGTGGGAGACAAAATATTAGGGATAATTCTAAGCATGTGAGTTGAACCTATCTCCTCTGGATGAGTTACTACACTCTGCAGTACCATGTCTGAGCTGCCAGGTGAATCCTAAATGTACCTTTGGAGAAAATACTAGCTCAAGTTTAGACTTTCACATTCCCATCTCAGAGTGCCCTCTGACCACCTAAGGTCACACACAAAATTGCAAACCACTGTGTGCAAGCTGGGTCCAGCTAAAACAGCAGTGTCCTTGGGAGATCACAGAACACTCAGAGAAAGAACAGCATCAGGGAAGGGGCAGATAGAGCTGCATTGAACAAAACTTCAAAACATTTATTTATATCTTATCCAGTAATTAAGCTTAATATTTCTAAGCTTTTCCAGGGGTACAAAGCCTACCATTTCTGTTATTGCAGTCTTTGGCACTCCTGGTAGAAGTAAACTACCCCACATCCCCAGAGCACATGCTGCACTTCCCAGAGGCCTTGCATGTACTTTATTACTCAAGCATACTTGTCTGAAGAAACAGGAGGTCTACCACAGAGCACAAAACAACAGGCCTTGAATTTAAAATTTCATAGGTTTTTGTTTTATGGTTTAACAAAGCTGCCTTTCCTTTAAAGTGTCCATCTGCAGGCTATAAACATTAGTGAGGAATCCTCTGCTTAGGTTATTTTCTTGGTTAGCAAGAAGCAGTTGGCCATCTGCTGGGTAAAAGGAGGCTGGGCTTTGGTGCATTTGGAAGCAAAGGTCACAAACAGCACATCCCAGTCCTTTGCTAATGACACATTTTAGGCTGTTGTCAGATCAGAAAATGTCTTGTTAATACACCCTGCTCAGCTTACCAGATCTCCTTAGATCAGAACTGAGTATCGTGGAATTTCAAATTGCCTTCACAAAGACATGCTATCTGCATAAGATTTTTGCTGTGCCCAGATGTGGTAGGTCAAAATGAAAAGAATGTCACCAGGTCCCAGGGTCCAGCTTCAGCCTCTGTGTTTCAGGATGTGAAATGGGGATGTCCTGCAGTAGCTGGGGGACTCCAGGACCCACTGCCAGCCCTGTCTGGGCTGTGCTGGGACCTCCTGCAGTGATTTGCAGGGCTGAGGACACCAACAAAACTTGCCACAGAGTCAAAGCAGCTCATTACAGGTCAGCACTTCAGAAGTCTGAGGGATGCTTGGGGCATCTGGCTCTGGAGTCTCATTCCAATACTTGGTTACATTTTGAAGAGTCCTGGAAGGTAAGATGGAGTGAGAAATCAAGGGTTGACAGGGGGGGAAAAAAAAAATTGGAAATATTTTCTTTTAAATCCAGTCCAAACATAACTGACTCAAATCTCAAGTAAGATTGACAAGGAGTAAGGATCAAGTTTGCCTGCTTTAACACAGCCACCAGTGCCATACAACTCAAGTAAGAGCTACGGAAGGCAGGAACATTTGGCGATTCTGGGGGTACACAGTATCACCCAGAAAATAAATCTGAGGCAAACAATTTTTCCTTTTTAATTTTTAATGGCTTTTTAGAAACTGGTGTTAGAAGCTGCAATATAATGTATTTAGATACTATAGCAAAAGTGTTTAGAAGAGACTTTGCTGATACATAAATACACACTTCAGTTGATTACAAAATAATTGCTTAAAAAGATTTCTGTAAAAAGCCACGGTAAAAAGGCAGATGCTTTCTGCTCTGAGAGTTGGAGAGTTTGAATGATGTACTAAGCACTAAATGAGGAATTTAAACGTCTTATTGGAGGAATAAGACAGAAATTATATCTAGCCATTGAAGGAAAAATTCAAACACAGATGAAAAACTCAAATTAGGGGCTCAAGAACAGTAATTTTAGCTGTTTTGCTTTCCTGTGTATCAGGAGTCACCCTCTCCATTCCAGCTGAAATTTGCTCTTTTAATTGGAGTAGGGCAGTTTTAATGCTCTTGGCCCAAGTTGCTTTGCACCAAGATGTCCAAGCAAGTGCTACCATTGTCACAGCAAGACAATTGTCCTGATAAATCTCTCAGTTTTCTAACTCTCCCTCTGCTGAATTTATTATCATGGTTTTATTCTTCCTTCAGTCACAAGGTTGTACTATTTTCCTTAACTGCCATCTTAAAACTAGTGCATCCACAGGGCAGGAGGGAGTGCTCTAGCAGGGGAGCCAACACTATTATCCCAGAGTCTTGATGTTCCAGCAAGCTTGGGAATGATTGCCCTCAGGTTTCTCACCAAGCTGCTTTCAGCTCACAAGAGTATGAGGAATCACTCAGTACCTCTTTTTATGCCTAGTCATTAGGTATATTTACAGTAGTACTTTCTCCCTCAAAGTCTGGCACTGCTTTCTTTGCCCCCACTTTCTGTTTTATAACTGTTCCTTTGCCCCTAAACTTCCAGTGCTGCAGCGCTGAGGAGCCATGAACACAAGGATAGCTTGTTTTTTCAGTTCTCAACACACAAAGAACATTGTGTTAAAGAGAAAATAAATTCTGTTTTTCTCTCATTTGAAAATGCCTACCTTCTTCAGCGACATCACTGCATGTAATGGAGCAGTAAGCTGGTCCCCTCTCACACAAAGCAAGCAGCAGAGATTAATTATCTCACAAATATTTTGGAGAATCAAGCAGTTCACCCATTTGTGCTGCTCCATTTCCCATGTTTTCAGCTGAAAGAGCAGGCTGCTGTCTAAATTGATGGCATCCTTTTCAGCTGAGACCAGCTTAATCTATTTTGTGTTCTTCAAAAAAGGAGCTGCCTTTGTTGTCCCTTGTATGTGCCACATTTCTCTATTGAAACAAAGCACTGGAGAACAGCATTGGCTTGACAGTGCCTGAGACTGGAGTCCTCAGGTCTGGCAAGGCAGCACCGGCAGGAGCATTTAAGGTGTCCAGCTGCTGCAAATTCCACAGGATAAGCTGATGCCAGTCATTAACTGCATATACGTAATTAAACTTCTACAAGGGAAAAATCAAATATGCAGATGAATTCAAATCACGTCATCATCTGGAAGGAAACAACATTTTAAAAAGTTAAAATCAACAAATAACTGTTATTTCCAAAAAGGAAAGGGAGACAGACTGCCAGGCTGGCTGCTAGTGACTCTCACTGTTCTGTCTGCTGTAGCAGTGCTTGCTTACTTATAGGTAATGATGCTTTTTAGTGGTTCCTACCCATGAGTGTCCACTTTACTCTTCTCCAGGAGCATCTCTCTCTCATCACAAAGACAGTTTAGCTGCCTGTGGAGCAGCTGCTGAACTGCTCCAGTTTATGGCCTTGCATATTCAGATAAATTGCCACTCATTTATCTTAATATACTGTGCTGTAATTTGAAAAATCCTGAAAACTAACCCTTTCCACCAGCATTCTGATGTTAAAACTGTTTTAAAAATGGCAACATATTTGTATCTGATCAGGAACGTTGCTTTTATTCATTCAAATATTCTGTCCAGCTGCCTTTGATCACCCCAGCCTGAACTAGAGTTGAATCAACATTTGTTTTGTTTCGCAAAATGACAGAATCAGCTACATTTGTTCAAACTTCCTTGATTTACTACCTGTTCTCGTTATTCAGACTTCAGTCTCTCTCCTCCTTTTGTTTTTTCTTTCTCAGAAGAGGCAGAACTGAACAACTTAGATCCAGTTCCAAGGAAAAGGAGAATGAGTTATGTAAGCTGCGTGCTTCTGCCCCAAACAAAGTGCAAATGGTATAGTACTGGCATAATGATAATTTAGCTGCCTGTAAACCATTAAATCACTCCCTTTCTGCTGTGGTTGGCCACCAGTGCAACACCACATGGTGGATGGTGCTCACCAGCTTGTGTTTAAGTTCCCTGTTCACAGCTCTGTGACTCTGGTTCCTCTTTTGCTGACTGCAATTCCTCCTTCCCATTTCTCCGTTCCTTGAGGGATGGGAGACATACAAAAGAAACATGGTACAAGGAAACAGAACATGTTTTGTTCATGGCATTGGCAGTCTCCTGCCAAAGTTTTCTGTGGCAAGCTCAAAAAAAGCCATTTCTTAATGTTCCGTTTGCCTCCATTATCTTGCCATGTAATTGCTTAGGGTGCTCAATCCCCTCTTGGCACAGCACATGAAGAGACCATTAAATGCCCAATACCACCATGTGTGTTTGTCTGCACTCTGCCTGACTCATCTAATCTGTTCTCACAATCTTGGCACGCATTCCTGAATGTCTTCATTCTGAAGCATGTCTCTCAAAATGAATTGTATTAGTCCCCTATATTTCTTCATACATACACGGAGGGCACCTCTGCTTTGCCAATCCAGAGGGAATTTGGGCCAAACTAGAAGGAATTGCAGGAAACTTTGGGGGAACAGACTAAGAAGGAACTGAATATCACCCAAGGCTGAAAAAAGATACAAGTACAGGGCATGGGAGAAAGTATCTTAAAGCAGCTTAATGCATAGACTTCAAATCGGCAGAACATCAGGACTCAGCCTAACCCATTTCCCCTCATCAGACCTTAAATGACAGTGATAATCTTCACTCTTAGCTGTGTGTTAAAACACTATGGATCTGATTTAGAAAAGGATATGGGTGCCTGCATATATCAGAACACATACAGATGCTTCAGCGTAGTTGCAAACTGCCTTCCATTTTCACAAAGCACCTGGAAAATCAGATGTTTGTAAAATTCCCTCTTATTAATTATATAATCTTGACTTTCCATTAGTGGCTACCTTTACAGGACAATTTTATTACTGTGTGGGAGATAATGATCACGTGATATGATATGATATGATATGATACAAGAATTATTGAGACAGGCTTAATCTAAGCTGTGGATGTTTTATTCTGTTTTGCCATCTAGTTGCCTCAAGATCATGAAAACCTATTGTTTTAAGCAAGGGAAAAGACACTGTTTCACATGAGAAGTGATCAAACCAATAGTACTATGTGAAGGGAACGCTAGAAGTAGAATCAAACACTTCAAACACAACACACACAGGTGTGTTTTTTTCGTTTTAAAGAGTCACATAATTATTTGTCAGCTTCCATTTGCATGGTCTATTCAAACACTCTGCCTATCCCAAACATGATGTTTGCACAATTACGTTGCTCAGTTGTGTGTCTGATGTTGCATACCTTGGTATTCCCCAGAGCATACTTAAGAACTGTCTTAAAATGTAATAAACACTAGAAGAAATTGTTCCTTCTCTTTAAAGCCTGAGGAAGGACTTGCAATAGCTGATTTGTTTCTTAAGCTGCCTTGCTATCTGATCCAGGAAAGGATTTTTGTGAGTCAGCTACAACAGTTAAGTGTTACAGTTTTAATTGAAATATGTCAAACATTTCTGCTAAGTTATCTAATAAGTGTCCCTATTCCAGCAGTAAACAACTCTGTAATAAGATTCAGTCAAGAACTGTACAAATACACTAGGCTTTTCATCAACACCCTTTTCATATTTTAATTAAACACATAAAAATTCAATTGACTTAAACTGCATTCAAGCACAATCAGCAATCTTCACATCCTTGTATTTAGCCTCCTCCTGAGATGCTGTTCTTACCCAGAAATTGTAGAGCTCTTGTCATACTTTTAATCTTCTCAAAAGGATATACAAGGATTGAGTTTCTAAGTAAAACACAAGCAACATTCTCTTCCACAATACAGTTTATGTGTTATATACCTTTAGGAGTAACAACAGTTATTAGAATCAATATGTCTAGGGACACAAACAAGGAAAATACAGAATTAAGCAAATGTCATTATTAGGTAATTTCTTCTTTCTCCTCTAAATTTTGAGAAATTCCAGCAGACTGGGAGAATTTTAATGTAAAAAATTTAGTGCATCAAACTACATGATTAGACTGGATTATTTAGCAAAATTTTGTAATATAATCTATTTTCTAGTATGGAGAACTGAGAATAGTCATGAGATGAAGTCACCAAGACAAAATGCAGTTGTACAGGAGTTGCAACAGCCAGGAAACTATAGAGGCAAATAGTCTCTACAGAAGCTCCCTTGTCATGCTGGGCAGCTACATTTCACTTTAACTGTCAGCTCTCTTAAGGAAGGGTATGGGGAGAAAGTTTTAGGGCAGTAAAAAAGAGTGTGCACTTGAGCTCCTTTGGGATATGCACTTTGAAATGTCTGTAAAGGTCAAATTATGCTTAATTTCACTGACCAAGCCACGAGAAGCCATATGTGGCAACTATATTTGGTTTTACAGAACTGCCTCAAAAAGTAAGTATGAAAGCTTTTTCTCTTGACACACTTTTGACATACATTGTGGAAGAGTTGAAACTGGGCAGGGCTATACATCTCTATCTAGAGTTTTCTAGGAAGCTTTTCTCTCTTCCCTTAGTTATTTGGATGCAGCAGCACTGTCATTGCAGTAGAATGAAGAAGGTGAAATGAGTTCACTGTGCACCTGCAAAGTATGTACATTGATAAACACATCTGCCACTATTGCTACCAGTGACAGAGCACAACTGGTTTGACTACCAGAAGTAATCAGAAGAAACAGAGATGCATCTCCTTCAGTTTGCAGAGGCCAGCTTTGAACTGAGAGATGCACAAACTCATCTGTGCATACAGCTAACAATTTAGCAAGTATTTTTCTTTCATGCAAAATTGGTGTACAGAAAATTCAGGTCTGGAATTACTAAATACATAGATAGTAAAAATATATTGCTAATAACTCTGCCTTAGAGCACCAGTGGAAGGCTTAGTGAAGTCACAGCAGTTTCACTGAGGATTCCATATGCATTTTTAAATATACTATGGACAAGGAACTAGTACTTGATTCTCAGTGATCATCCCTCGTTCATACAGATACAGACTTACTTTTAAGTTCTAGCATTTCAGGTCATCTTGTAGACTGAAAGCTGAAATAGTAGAGTTTCTTTCATACTCTCTCTCTTTAACAGGAGAGAGTTGACCATCATGTACAAAAACATTGCATTTTTTGAAGGTTTAAAGAGAGAACATACTGCCCACTAACATTTTCCATATAAAAAAGGTCAGCTTCCAGTTGGAGATCCCTAAATTGGAGGTTTCATTCACGGCCCATGCGCTCTCTTATAATTTTTTCCCTATTATCACTCCTATCCTTGTGTAACCTTTCAAATCCAGGATGATCCTTGCCAATGGCTTGAGGTCCTGCAGGCTTCTCCCTAGCTCTAAGCTCTGAGACCTGAGCCTTTCTTCTTCTGTGGCACTGAGGCCAACAGACTGAGCTCATAGTGAGTGCCATAAGATGGTAGTGGATGGATGGATGGATGGATGGATGGATGGATGGATGGATTGACAGATGGATGCAGTGCCTTTTCCCAGGGACTCTGCTGACATTATAAAAGTGGCACAATGCCTAAGTAGGTCTTAGAGAAATTGGCTACTTCAGGAAAACTTCTTGGCCCATTCCATATCAACAAAACTCCTCCCAGAGCATGAATTACTTGGTGTTGAATGACATGTTCATGAATGTGTGTAGGCTTGTTTTTTATTTCTTTTCCTCTGGCGAAAAAATGACTAATCCAGAGGTTATCTCAAGGGCTTATGCCTTTTTCCCTCTTTTATTGCCTCAACAGCTTCTTCTGAGTCCGTGATTCAGCTGTCGATGTCCCACACCCATCTGATACCCAGGGCAGCCAAAACCCCACCTCTTCTGTAGGTGGTGTATAGGGGTACAGAACAAAAAGGTGTTCTAATTCATTAGTGTCAATCACATCTTAATAGTGGTTGAACTGGAGGAAGCAAGAACATCTGAAACATGCCTTATTCAATAGGTGTTTCCTTCTGTTTAAACCTTGCAAGTAACACCATGAAATGAAGAGTCTTGAAAAAATTACTTTCTACTTTTTTATTTTTCTAGAAAGCAAAGGCTTCTTTATGTCTATTTTATCAATGCCTGGTATTATGATAATCTTCTGTTGCCTTCAGAAGCAGCAAGGTGAATTAATAATTGTAGCTCAAAGCTGTGTTACTTTATAATTAAAAATAAACAAAAAAATCCTGGAACTTTTTCTGCTATTTAGTCAGTAAAGGAATAGCAGGACATGTACTACAGCACCGCATTTCCTGCCAGGACTGGGAACTTTCTCACGGTTCAATAAAACTTCTTTGAAATGTTTCAAAATTCTTACTACAGTTTAGGTTGAACACTGTATTTCACCTTCTCTCCCAGATGGATGTACAGCTGCAATTTCCCATCACTTAATTTTCTGCATCTGATACCTACATCTCAGGGGCTCTCATGCTATATTAGGTGATTCTCTACAATCCATTGCAGAACTCTACTCAAGGCAAGAAGATTTGTCAGAAGAGTCTTTTCTTTCCACAGCCTGTGTGCAGGTTGCCTAGGAGTGTACTGTTTGTCCTGAGCAGCCTGTTCCCTCCATGGTCTCCCATGAGACCACTGCATAATAGAACTTCATAACCTTGTTATGAAGACCTCTCTGAAAGTTTAAAGTAGTTTGGCAACTTTGCTTTGTATTACACTGTAAACTGGCTTTAAAACTATGTTTCTTGAAAATGCCAATGCACAGAATTCTGGAAATGCAGGCCTTTGATGACATGAGATGTCACATTGAGCTAGAATCTCACTTATGCTTGCAGATGCACCCAGTTTTGTGGGAAAGACACCTCATGGAATGGCAAAGGCTGCTGCTTTGGCTCAACAACAATTAGAATACTTCCAACTACTGCATTGTAGATCTGCTGGTATTTTTACTGATATAAGTTCTCTTCAGTGTCACAACATACTACTTTTAAAATCGTGTTTCCTAAGTTTTCTTCTCAGCACTACTGCTCACCAGAACGAATTATATGATTAAATTAGGTAGAGTTTTTGAAAATATGCCAGTGGTTCACTTCAGGCAAATGAGAAACAGTGACCTTACCATCTGACAGCACATTATGTTACTGTTTTTATGACGATTGCCATCCTTCCAAGGGAAGCAGGGATTGCCTGCAGACCACTCATAGGAGCTTAGCATTCCTATTGTAAGAAAAGACCACTCACACAAAAACAAGGTGTGACTTAGCTACTCCTCTGCTTTGCAAAAGACAAGGCTCTCAATAGTTACCAAACCATATCACTGTCTCTACCATCCCCAGTTAAATCTTTGTCCACATGCATACTTAAAAATTAATTTGGAACTTTTTTGAGAAATAACTTGTGAGGTGGTGACAAATATTGCTTATCAGATTCTACTTGAGGTCAATTTTTTACTGTGAACCTCTACAACTAGGACCAAATAAATGACCAATGGGCTCATTATTGTTCCTTACAAGTGACTGTGATACAAAGAAACATCTGAGTGGATTTAGTATCTCTTTCCCAAGCGTTCAGCAGTGTGGAAAGTTTTAGGTAACTGTGACTGAAAGTCCCCCCAGCTATATCCAGAACTCCAGTAAACAATGTGAATGGAAATTCAGTCGAGATCTGTGTTTGCTCCCTACAGACTGCCTCTGCAGAAGCAGACAGCTAAATGTGGATATGCATGAGTTAATCCAGAAACTTGTATACAAATTATTCACAGGGGGAAAATTTAACTCCATAACCAAACTATCAAACTGCCAGAACAGCTGT